>NW_028274815.1:47319258-47622288 GCF_037043125.1 Eumetopias jubatus
TCTATAGAGAATACCATAATTTTACAAATCTGTGAAAAAGTTCAGAAAACTGAAATTGATTCATTTAAGTTTTATTTATGCCCAATAGATACAGGAATAAACATAAATTATCCTGCAAGGTCTTACTTTTATTTTAGATATGGGGATGAAATCTGAGATGTTACAGTTGTCATATGACTGCATTTCTTTCCTTTATCTACTCATGAGTTTAAATTTCAGAGAGCTAAATTTTCTCTAAATGCAGGATGGAAGGTGATTGCATTATCAGTCAGCCCCCTACTCTGCACTGAATAAACAGCTAAAATTCAGCTTTGAGCTTACCTCCTCAACTCGAGTTTTCAAGGAACTTGGGCTCTTTCTGACTCACTGAAGCAATGACAGTAGAGTTGTCGAAACAACCACCTTCTCTCTGAAATTGAAATAACCTGAGAATGTCCATCTTAGTGAAATGCACTGGGCACCCTCATCAGAATATTTCCCTTCCGCAAATCCAAAACAAGCCAAAGTAGATTCTAGCTTTCTTCTAATATCCCTGTTTCACAATGTATAATGCATACTTTTTGTACAATTTCAGTTGCTTTATTTAATTATTCAACTCTTTTGCGTACAGCTAGTATTGCCAAATACTGTGCTCCTGGTACAAGAAACATAGCATGTAAATCTTGTCCAGCAATCGCGATCCCTAAGAGAGTCCCTCTCAGAATGTGTCCAATAAATGCTAGCTAACTTGAAAAGATTTGAAACTCAGACTGACTCTTAAAGATTTGATGAAATGACACTTTCATTAACTAAGTGAAAATATAAAGGGATCATAGTTTTAAATAAAGTGATTCCCTTCTGGGAAGACTCTCTAAGCAATTACTATGTGGCCTGTAAATTTTGAACCACATAAATTTTTGCCAATTAAAGTATATTTAATTTTTTTGAATTTTGGCCATCTCATGAAAAATCACACCTGAGATAAGCTACATGGATTGTTCAAGCTTGATGATTTTCTTTTCACAGAACAAAATATAATTTGTAGTAGCCTGGCCAGGGTTAGGTAGAAATTAAAATATGTCCATATCTGATGAAAACGGTCATTTTTGTAGCCAAAGCAATGAATTTTTTTTACTCTGTTTCATTTTTATTAAACCTGACTGCAGAGGTTATGGTGTTTATTATTGAAATTGTTGTTCAAATGATTTTTTGATGGCACATTGTGGCCATCAAATGTAACCAAGAGTCTAAACTTGTGTGTGTGTGTGTGTGTGTGTGTGTGTGAGCTACAGAGAAACTCTTCGTGTGAGGCGTTTAGATACCTACATTTTTCTTTTTACATATTTCCCATGCAGAATATTGCATGGGGTTCATCTATGTAATAGATAATGATCTCTAACATCTTAGGGACAAGACAAGGACATAGACTTGGCACTAATTTGCCCCTGCCTTCACACACACAGTAGCACACAAACCCGCTGAGTGCTTTCATTCACCCTGTAAACCTGACAGATGTGATCCCAGTGAGGTTCCACCATAATCCACAGCTGAGTGAAGCCCATATGTTATTAAAAAGAGAAAAAGAAAAGAAGAAGATGAATTCATTTGTCAATGCAAGTAATTGGGGTTATGTTGCCACCCACCCTAGTCTGCATGGAAGTTAGCCACTTTCTTAATTATTTATAAAAAAAACAAAATTGGGCTTAATACCACTAATATATTTTTGGCAGTGTGTTTACCCTTGTGGCTCTTCACGTTCCATTCGGACGGAGTGATGAAGGCACAGATTGTTGTCTTAATTGTACAACCTAAATGAAGCGTATATTAGATTTATGGACACATTGTGGACAGACCCAGGGTTCAAGATAAAAGTAGATACACACTTAAATCTCTAATAATTTTTTTGCTCTTCCTATTCTGGAAGGGAAGAACATTCTAGTATTTTCCATTCTATGCCCATTGGCTCAAAGAATGAATAATTTTAGCTTCGTATGTCACCAAGTCTGCCTTTGTTCTGAGAATCTGATCAAAATGAGGTAATATTTGTGACCTTGATTATAAATTGTACAGGCTACACAAGTACTAAATAAGGCATTGTTTTTATTATGACCAGTCTTTTTCATTGATGGATAAATGACACAGCAATTTGAGAATAGATTCACTAATAAGAATGTATAAGTAATCTATTTTATAAAGCTTATCTGAATGCAAGGTATTTTTATCCATAGCAAATCAGTCTACCATCTTCCACAAGTTTTATATAGAGTTGGAAATTAACACAGAATGCTATAAAAAGCAGATAAGTTACAAATAGAAATGCAAATGAAGTGCTAAAATTTTATAATGGGAAAATATCTACCTGGGCTTGTGCTATTAAGTCTGGCTCTCTCTCTCTCTCTCTTTTTTTTAAACAACTGCTTTGTTACAAAGTATTTTTCCTTGTCTCACTTTAAAATAAAATGTCATTCTTTGATATTTGGTAAGTTAATTTTCTAAAGAGGTGAAAGCTGTAAGACTAGAACGTATTCTTAAGAGATAATATTATAAGGCATAAATCTAATTGTTATTGTATTATTTTTAACTATCTAGTATAGCTATGTATATTTGTGCACGCATACACCTGAATAAACAATATGTGTATATATAAGCCTATATGTGTATATAAACCTCTATACACATACATATATAAACATATATACACACATATGTAATATATGTGTGTATGTCTCTCACGCACACACCCATTTACAGACAGATATCTGATAAGCAAGCTTACAGTCAAGTGGTTAAAACTGTTGGTTGAGTTGAATAGTCAGTTTATTAAAAGAATAAAAAATGTCACTCAATCTACTTGCAAAAGATTTGTAATAGTGATTTTTTAATACCTTCACCAGATAGAATTCAGAGCCTTTCAAAGAGTTAATGCTTGGCCCATTTTGAAAACAGGAACATTAACATAACTTGCCAGCAAAATGCCATTTGATTACAAGCACCACTTTGAAAATCAGCTGATCCCCTGCTCTTTTTAGCTGTTGCAGCAATTTGATAGTCGAAACATTCCAATCAATTACAAACAGATTAATTAATAAGATGAATAACATATTCTTCTCAAAAGTGGTCAGTTTAGAAACCACAAGTAGACAAGGCCTCTAGATATAGGGGATCAGATGACTCAGTATTTTGTACAAACAAGAATCATAGTATCCTAGAATCCCAGGTCCAATTAGACCTTATACACCATATAGTCCAGTTACCCACCAGTGCTTGAATTCTTGCTAATGCATTATTATTTCTAACATCGTTTTCTAGCACATGGATGAATGCCTACTGCCTTCTGAGGAAACTTTTTTCATTGTAAATACCATTTAAATTTAGAGAATAGCAGCTTTGAGTAGCCCAAGTATATCTCTGTAAATTCCATCCCACTGGTCATCTTTGTTTGTCTTTCACAACAGACGTTGATAAAGACCATGCCTACATATAATTAATTAACTAATTTTATTTAGTATAATATGCACATTTGAATTTATCTGATTGAGAGAGTTACTTATAGTTGATTGAACCAGCTATGCTCTAAACTTATTTGAATTTGGGCCATTTAAAATCTGCTTCTCCTCACATGGTAAATCTACTCATATTGGAAGGAGGAAAGTTGTTTGCTGCACAGTGGTTCATGACTAAATAATGAAAAGTGCCTTTCTTCCAGTCTAGCATTAAACAGATGAGACATGTGCAAATACCATGCATCCTACATATGTATGGAATTTTGAGCAAAACAGCTCTTTTAGAACTTTAGGGCTTTTTTAATCCTTAAGACCCAGAGACTGAGTCTGTGATTTTGTAAATGGAAGAAATAAGGACAGAATGCATTGATACACTAGAATCTTCTCTATCTCTGACTCTGAGATTTAATTATTGGGTCATGCCTTTAGGAAATATGCCCATGTCCTTAGGATGAGTTCTCTTTCAGTAATTTCTAAGTGTTTCAAACAACTGAGACTCCTGGAGGATCCATGCTTTAACTGGAGCAAAGACTCAGTTTAGACTAAAGTTGATGCCCTACATAGGTACACACGTACCCGCACATGCCAAAATAGGATGACAGTGAGTCAAGATCCCTATGGAATTCCACCAAAATTTCTCTGTGTATGCATATATTAATCAGTACCATTTTGATGCCAACAACAAGTATACAATTAACACACATCATAAATTAACCTGGAATTTACCTGTTTGTATTGCTTTTCTAGGCTGTATGTTGTTCACCTTCATGGGAAGGATACTTTGAAATTGTTTACATATTTTTCTCGTCTTGAAATAAGCCAGATAATCTAGAGGTTATCTGCTCTTTGAAGATTTGAAATAATTTACCAAAAATTATCTGTATTCAGAAGGATTTAATTATTTCTTTGAAATTTTTAGATTAATATTATCTTCAAGTTATCAGAGATTATTAGGATATTAGAGATTTTTCATCTCTACTCAAGTCAGCAATGGATTTTTTCCCAAAAGCTCCCCTTCTTGGAAAATTACCCCTTTTTATTTGGATATGACTTTTAAGAAATATAATTTCTTATATGTCTTGTGAACAACATATATTTGAATTTATTTTAAAGGTAAAATAAGCCAAATAATCTAGGGATTTTCTGCTCCTTGAAGATTTGAAATAATTTACCAAGAATTATCTGTATTCAGAGGCATTTAATTATTTCTTTAAAATTTTTAGATTAATATTATCAGAAGTTACCAGAGATTATTAGGATATTAGAGATTTTTCATCTCTACTCAAGTCAGCAATGGATTTTTTCCCAAAACTCCCTTTCTTGGAAAATTACCCCTTTTTATTTGGATATGACTTTTAAGAAATATAATTTCTTATATGTCTTGTGAACAACATGTATTTGAATTTATTTTAAAGGTTAAGTGTGAAACTTTTTCTTTTAATACAAAATGTAACTAATTAATGTTTCATAACCAAATAATAGAATGATTTCATTTCTTTAATCTCATTTGATAGTTGATTTACAAATTCAACTCTGTGGTCAGTTATCCTTTAATTTTTTGTACATTGATTTTCTTTTTTTGCTTGTTTTCTGATGATAATATTATGCCTTTTTCTCTGAGGTTCAAATTAAATAATAGTCCTCTGATTATGATTTCTAACATCTTTTCACACTTTGGGGACAACTTTGTATCAGTAGGAAAGATTCTTAATAATCTCCAAAGCATGCCACTGAAATG
Organism: Eumetopias jubatus; assembly: GCF_037043125.1. Lineage (NCBI taxonomy): Eukaryota > Metazoa > Chordata > Mammalia > Carnivora > Otariidae > Eumetopias > Eumetopias jubatus. The sequence continues at coordinate 47,324,479 of NW_028274815.1, forward strand.
CTGTTTTCAACATTTCTTAGCACATTTCCTTCCAAGTCAATATTTCCCAAAAAACATTTTTGAGGAACACAAGTCCTTTAAGAAGCTCCTTGAAAGATGGCTTGGAGAAAAAATATATTTGATAAATGCAGCATATTTCATTTCCCTCTTGTAGGGCCATAATGAATATTTAAAATGCTATGAATTTCTGAGTTTAAAATATGCAAAATCACTCAGCTTTTCCTAAATGTATTTCACTTTGAATCTCCCACTTCCTCCACTAAATTGTTTTTTCCCCCCCCTTAAAATTAAACCTATTGATGTTCTATGGTTCCTTGGAACATGTTTTGGGAATTCCTGATATACATCACTGTTTTTAGGTTTGCCAAAAAAATTGCAATTTACTCTTAAATCAGTTTCAAATGGCGTAAAATGGGAAAAACTATGCCTTATGGGCCTATTAAGTCTTCCTAACTTCCTAGAATCTACTCTAGAAGCAATAAAAACAGTATGAGCTTTGTAACATTGACATCATGGACCTGGCAGCAACTTTGGTAGCAGAATGAAACAGCTAGAGCTTTTGGCATGCCAAAACTAGAAAACTAAGGACTATTGTTCAAGGTCTAAAAATGGAAGACAAAATAATCACAATATGTATTTGGCAAGCAAACTATAAAGCCAGTTAATAATTTTGTATCAGAAAGAACAAATGAGATTGAGAAAGGTAAGCCAGTGAACAGTTTCCCAGGATGGAAAGGTTAGCTAGAGAGTGGACTGTGGGTTTGGATCAGTGAGTGCAAGACTGACTTTATTGTCTGATGACTCCACAGTCTGTCCTCTGTCTCTGTTGAAGGGTATTAAGAGATATATCAGGAGCTGCAAATGTTCTGGTAGAAACCTGTTTTTGTGTGGGTCTGGACATCAAGTATAATTCTGCAGCCAGGATGAGTCCCAACACTCCCACTGGCAGGTGTGCAAATTGGTGAAGTGACTCAACTTCTCTGCTTCTGTTTCCTTATGTATAAAATGGAGGTAATGACTTCGCGGGTTCTTACTACCTTAGAGGAAATAATACATGAAAAGCGTATAAAAGAGTGTCAGGCACATATTAGGCTTTCTAAAATAATAGCAATTATTATTGTTATTTATATTATCAGTATTACAAGACTTTAAGGACATGTAAGTTCTTTCCCAAATAGCCAAGTATCTTGCAAAAACTTTCCTATTTTTTGGATACAGCTTCCTACTATTGGAAATTGACCAGAGAGAGGTTTCAGTTGTAATTTCAGTTGTAACTGTCCTAGAAAAGTTTTAAAGCATTTCCATTTTTGGAGATTATTACGTGAATTCTTCATACAACTGAGACCAAATTTAAGTTTCTTTTAATTTTCCTACCTTTCACCATAATGTCTTAGGGTAATTTCAGTATTATAATAGCCCTATTAAATTACTTATTTTCTACACAGTATACCAAATAGAGGCTATTCTGCATTAATTTTTATTTTTTTAAATTTCTCTTTCTCATATTTTAGTTCATTATATTTTTAAGGAGATTAGTTTTTCATCTGTGATATATGCTGCAAATATTTTCTCCTTGATTATTTTTTGTATTTTGTCTTTATTTGATTTTGGTGAAATTTTTTGTCAAATTAATCAATACTTTCCAGTTTTGTGTTCAGATTTTGAGTCATAATTAGAAAGGCTTTACCGATTATCAGTTTATGAATTAACTAATCTATGTTTTCTTCTATTAATTGTGTGCCTTTCATTTGTCATATTTAGGTATCTTATTCATTTGGAGTTTATTCTTATGTGAGGTTATAACCTACTTCATCTTTTTCCACATGGCTCTCTAATTACTGACCACCTCCTGTGTAGAAGTCCCGTATTTTCCCCAGTGATTTGAAATGCCACTTTTATCATACATTAAATATCCATTTGTATGTGGATTTATTTTTCTTCATATCAATTTTTCCTCATATCAATTTTATTCAAGTATTTTATTGGGGCATCTGGGTGGCTTAGTTGTTAAGGGTCTGCCTTCAGCTCAGGTCATGATTCCAGGGTCCTGGGATTGAGTCCTGCATCGGGCTCCCTGCTCAGTGGGAAGCCTGCTTCTCCCTCTCCTGCTCCCCCTGCTTGTGTTCCCTCTCTCACTGTGTCTCTCTCTATCAAATAAATAAATGAAATCTTCAAAAAAATAAAAAAAGAAAGATTTTTGTTTTTGTTTTTGTTTTTTGAGTTGCTATTATAAATTGGGTTTTGGGACACCTGGGTGGCTCAGTATGTTAAGTGTCCAACTCTTGATTTTGGCTCAGATGGTGATCTCAGTGTTGTGAAATTGAGCTCTGTGTTGGTCTCCATGCTGGGCGTGGAGCCTGCTTAAGATTCTCTCTCTCTCTTTCCCTCTGCAACCCCCTCTCTGTCCCTCGCAATCAATCCAATCAATCAATCAATCAATCAGATTTACTCTTCCAATAGTCTAACTAGATCTTGTTCATATATAATGCCTATTCATTTTGTATTCTGCCACTTTAATGGAATGTTATTTTTTGTGTTAATCTTTTCACTGATTCTCTAGAGCAAGGGTCAGCAAACTTCTTAAGAAGATAATAAATATTTTAGGCCTTATTGGCAATGAACTTCCTGTCACAACTAGTTAACTCAATTGCTGAAATACAAAAGCAGCTACATAAATACACGAGTCAATAAACATGGCTGTATGGGAATAAAATTTTATTTACAAAAAACTTTATATTACAGAAACAGATGGCAAGCCCATGAATTATAGTTTCTGACCCCTACTCTAGGATTGCCAAGAATAGTATTATACTGTCTGGAAGATGTTTTTATTTTTTTGCCCAGTTACTACAGCTCTAACAGTTTTTGTTTTGTCGTGTATGTTCATTTTGTTTTGTTTTGTTTTGTTTGTATGAATGTGTTCATTCACACCTCCAATGTAGTATTAAATATTAGAGATACTGGGCATCCTTGCCTTTTGTATATCCTCAATAGGAATGCCTCTAGTGTTCTCCAATAAGTAAAATCCTGGCTTTAGAATTGAGGTATAAACCTTTTACTATGCAAAGCAAGTATTTATCAATTCCTATTAAGTGTTTTAATCAGAGATAGATACTGAATTTTATAAAAGATCTTTGCAGCATCCAAAGAGATAATCATGATTTTTCTGTTTAGATCTATTAATGTAGCAAATTATTTCAAGGATTTCCAAATGTTAAACTCTTCTTACATTCTTGGGGTGCCTGGGTGGCTCAGTCAGTTAAGTGGCTGTCTTCTGCTCAGGTCATGATCTCAGGGTCCTGGGATCCAGCCCTGCATCGGGCTCCTTGCTCAGCAGAGAGCCTGCTTCTCCCTCTCCCTCTGCCGGCCATTCCCCCTCCTCATGCTCTCTCTCTCACTATCTCTGTCTCTGTGTCAAATAAATAAAAATAAATAAAATCTTCAAAAAAAAAAAAACACCTGTTCTTATATTCTTAGGATAAATCCCAATTGACCATGATACTTTAGTGTGTGTGTATGTGTGTGTGTGTGCGTGTGTGTTGCTAATAATCTATTTAGGAATTTGCATCAATATGCATAAGTGAGATTGGTAATTTTGTGTATGTGAGTATATGTGTGTGTATATGTTTAGGTGTTAATGTTGACTTTGCTTCATATAAAGAATCTAGACATTATCCTACTTTTTATGCTCTGGGAAAATGTAAAATAACATTGTGATAATGGTTTCTGAGAATTTGGTTGAGTTTCCTTGTAAAACTCTCTGAGACTGGAAATTGTTTGCATGGAATAGTTCTGTGAGAATTTTCTCTATTCCAACAGCTGAAATTCTTTGATTCTTTTTGTTGTTGTTCATGTAATTTTGTAAGGATGTCATCCACTCCTTTGTTCATTTTGGAATTCCTTGTAATTTTCTGGACAAGCAATAATAGGTGATTCTTTTTAGGCAGGACTGAGTGGTTGAGTTGATTAACTATATTTTTGAGAGCCTGTCCTATTATTATTTAAGTAGTTGTCTTGTTTTGTTTTGTTTTGTTTTATTCAGCAAACGTCTTGGCAGGGAGTTGTTGGAAAGGGATTGGCATGTTTTCTGACTTTATCATCCTTTTTTGTTCCTGTAGAATCTTTAATTTCTTTTATCCCCTTCACCAACAACCCTTCAAATGATGCCTCCTCCTTTCACTTCATTATTCCTCTTCCCTTCAAGCGGTTCCTTAAGACCGCCATTTTTGTTCACTTGATTTTATTCTCAGTACTCATTCCTCTGACACGACTGTCTCCGGCCTGTCCTGAATCCTACCCCACCAGGGTGCGTCCTCCCTGGGAGTGATTTCACCTGTGTTCTGCCCTCGTTAGGACTTGCAGGCCTCTTCTCCTGACCCTGTCTCTGCCTGACCCTTTTTTCCGGAATACAAGTCAGAGTTGGCTCTGCTTACAGTATTTATTGTCGTATTTCTATATAAATTTGACTTTGTAGCATTATCTTCCTACCAATTACATTTTGGTATGGATTATGGTCAGTTGTATATGCTATTTTTGTTAATTTGCATGGTTTCTGGAAAGTTTAGTTGGCTGCCATTGCTGCATGGAAACATGGACATTCTCTGCTATTGTTCATAGAGTTGTTTTCATATGTACATAATTTAAAACTTTTCTCTATTTCCTTCCAATGCTTACTTTGTCAAGGTAAAATTTTCAGTGTGCGTCAACATATTAAGAAGTACTAACTGAGTCTGAGGAAATAAGGACATGAAACATTCTAAAGTAAATATAATCAACATTGACAAGATCTGTGTCCACCTTTGGCCTCTGAAACAACTTTTGATAACTACATAAATCATGCTTAACCATGATGTTAGAAATTGTAGAGTTGAATAGTAAGCTGGTCAGGACATAGTATCTTTTGTTCTCACTTTACTTGTGAGGCTTTGGCTCAGCCTCCTCTAAAATTTTAATTGTGGGAGTAATAATCTATGAATTAAATGAACTATTGGATTCAGAACCATGAGACCTGGATTCTTTTGTTTTTAAGATTGTATTTGTTTATTTACTTCAGAGAGAGAGAGAGAGGGAGAGAGAGAAAGCATGGGCAGGAGAAGGAGCAGAGGGAGAGGGACAAGTAGATTTTGCTCTGAGCACGGAGCCCGACATGGGGCTGGATCTCTAAATCATGACCTGAGCTGAAATCAAGAGTCAGACGTTTAACAGACTGAGCCACCCAGGCGCCCTGAGACTTGGATTCTAATAACCACTCAGGGCTAGGCAGCTAGTTATGTGGCCTTCATATTGTGAACCTTGGCCTTCTCAGCATAGCATCTTTGGGCTGGTGTGGTGGGATGATGAAATCCAACTCCAAGAGTCCAAGATTCTATCTTGCTTTCAATAGTGTGTGTGCTACAGTTATTTCTTTTCATTGATCCTGGATGGGACATTCACTGACAAATGACCTCAGATCTTTTATCTCTTGACAGAATGACAGAACTCCCTGAATATCCCTGTAGTCATCCACCTAAGAGCAGGTTGGAGAACAGAATGCCTGAGGTGAACAGTGGTTTGATAACTGCTTGCAAATTCTTGTTTGCTCCCTATTGCAGTCACTCTATCTAAATCTCGCTCTCTCCTTTCTCTCTCCCCAAACCCTTTTATTTGTCTCTTTTCCTCTCATATATGAAAGAAACACAAAGGAAGATAGAAGCAAGTATAATTTTTCTGCTATGTTAAACATCCACTGAGAATGTGGCAGGGGGCTGCTGCTCAGATTAAAGTACAATCCTTTGGCCTGCCTGCCACCTTGCTAATTGGATCATCAGTTAACTTGACCTTCCATTTGCTTCAATCAGTGTCCTTGGATCTTTGGAGTCAAATTATTTTTATGTATTTGTTGCTAGGTTTCCAGTCTATCTTCATCACCTTCGTTTCTTAAATTCACATAAATCAAATAGTAAATGCTAATAATTGTTAAGAATCATGAAAATATTGAAAGTGATAGTTTACTTTTCACTTTAGTCCCACTGAAAATGAAAGACATATTTCAAGCAAAGGCTCTTTTCATTTCTTTTCTATAAGACTTTCTCATTTTTTTCTATAAGAGTGTGCACACAAAAAGCAATATGTTTATGCTATATAAAAATTTTTATTCCCCAAAATCAATATCTGGTTTCTTAAACTAAGCTGCCTCTAGCTTAGAGGTTTGTGGTGAAATATTTTTAAGACTAAAATCAGAACCTTAGTTTTAAATAGGAGAGTAAAATGGTGATTAAAATAACCTTATTAATTTTAAGTCCGTTTCAGTTAATCTAACCAAAGCAAAGACCAAAGGTTCCTACCTCTCCTCCATGAAAAGGCAGATAGATGGATAGACAGATAAATATTATATTTCAAATTCAATTTTTGGTGAAAGGGTTTTTGTTGTGGTGGTTCTTTGTTTTCTGTGGGTTTTTTTTTTTTTTTTTGCTTGTGTGATATTATCATTCTAACTCAGAGTTAAAATGAAAGTATTACTAAGGGTTATTTAAGTAGATAGGCTTCCTAAAGAAAAAAAAAATACATTGTTGGGATATTAGCTTCCTGACATGCCTTAACTGAGAATTTAGTCTCACATTCTTTCCCTTTAAAAGGAGAAAGCAGAATGTGTTAAATAAAGTAAGCATCAAATATTTCATAAGTACTAACTTGATTTAATCAACAAACCATAAAAAGAAAAATCATTCCTTGGACATGGCAACTAAGTGTTAGATGCAAGAAAATGAACATTATTTCTCCAGAGTAGCAAGAGAAAAGTGCTGAACAAGATCAGTATTATAAAAGAAAAACATAAAAGGAAAGGAAGCAGTGGTCCCAACTAAAATAGAGAAAAAACTATTGGATAATTAAAATGAACTTTGACATTTGAATAGAATTTAAAATTGAGGTGATAATTCCGATTGACGAAGATAATTACAAAGCATCTATCATCTCAACAAATCAGAATACCTTTCTTTCTTAATTTCCTTACTTGATATAAGCTAAGCTATTTTTAAATCCTAAATATATTTTGTTAATACTGAAAGATATGCATGCATATTAAGAAAATAAATCTTCCCATCCATGGGTATAATTCTTAAATTTTAGAATATGGCATTTCAGATATATGTGTATATTTATGTGTGGGAACAAGATATATATTAACTTTATATATTACACATTATACAATTTGCATATATGCATATATGTATAATTATTTTATGCCAATAAATATACTTCTATAATATAATTTAATTACCTATTAGTATGTCATTATAGAAATTATGATACAAATAATATAAATAATACAGTCTCTGATATTGAACTTCAAGACTATTATTCCAAAAATACACTTGCAGCTGAAGTATTTCTTCTTTAAAATTATATATATGTTATATATCTATATGTATCTACACAAAATACAGACACTAGTACTATATATATATATATATATACACACATACACAGGAGAATATTATGGCTTCCACTTGATAACTTAGGCAGTATCTTTTCTCTTTATTGGTCTTGGCAATTTGACAGTCAAAATGTAGTACATCATTATTTTAGGTCACATTCCATTGACTAGGAAATTTAATTATTTTTTCATGTTTTCCTCAGCCATTTGAATTTCTTAAATTTCAATAATGTAAACATTTTCTAATTTTATCTCCTATTATATTTCATTGATAGATAATATATATACAAACACACATACACTTATACAAAATCATAATAGGTAAATGTATATAATGCATATGTATTTATGATGTGTGTATATGTATATATAAACAAAGGGTATTGAATATTTGTCACTCCGTTACTATTTTGGATTGATGGTGCTATTTTGATTGATGGTGCTATTTGTCATATATTTACATCTATCCTGTTTTTCCTATGATTATTGCCATTGCTGTGAGGCTTAGAAAAAATCTTCCCCTGTATGTATACAGAAAATACCACATTAAAGATCACAAGTTTTGATTATTTGATACATTTACTTTCACATTACATGTCTACCCTCCTGAATTTATTTTGTTGTACAATAGATACTAGATAATCATTTTCTTTCCTGTTTATGGAGTTAAACAGTTAACTCAAAACCATTTTGAATTATTATACTTTCTATACAGGAAGGTATTTGCATGCCTATCTTCCTTTGATTTATATTTCATTTCCTGTATCTCTTTATATATTCTAGTGTTAGCATTACAGTCTTAAAAATAAATACTTTTGATGAAATAATAATACAATGGAAGTCCTCTCTTACTATTAGCATTTGAAATATTCTGAAATAACCATTTAGTCATACAGACAAATTAAGTTCAAAATTTTTCATTTAAACTATAGATCAGTTTTGATGGAATCGATGCCCTTCTTGTGTTGAATCTTCTAGTTAGAGATAGTGACTTATAGTAATAAGAGATCTTTATTTATTATTTTAAATCTATCAGGAATAAGACAGTTTTGCTTGAAAAGATCCTATACAGTAGTTTTAACATTTTTACAAGGTGTTTTTTTTTTTTCTTTGCCAATCTCCATTTTGTAAGTGGCTCTTTTTAGTGTCTAGGAAACTTTTCTGTGTTTTTATTTTTGGAGCCAGCCATGTTTACACTCTTATTAAATTTATTGATTTTTCATTTTTTTCCCATGAATTTTCAGATAATAAAATATATCATCTTGAGTTAAAGTTATGTCTCCTTTTTTTCTCCATATTCACTCATAATATCTCATTTTTTGTTTTATTGCATGAGATACAACAAAATTTCATAACATTGCTGATCATGGGAATCCTTACTTATACTTGACTCTAAAAGGAATACCTCTAAAAAAGAAATAAAAGAAATAAAAGAAACACCTCTAAAACTGAGACGTTTAACCCAAATTCAATGGACATTGAAGCTAATTCATGTACCCCCCAGAAATTACATTAAAAAGTATGTTTGTGAAAGTTCTGGACTGTTTATAATTCATGATGAAGTCTTAGTAGTGTTTGTGACTCTAATGGTTAAGACTTTTGCTCATTAAATATTAAATAAAATGTTGCCATTTCTTTAAGCTAAGTATCCCTTATCACAGGAAGGAATAAGTATTATAATTTTTTTCATTTCCTAATACTCTTTTTTTCTCTTAATTTTTCTTAGGTTTTTTGTCGCTTTGCTTTGATTATTTATTCAGTATATTGAGTTTTCTCGAATGTCTTTCTGTTTAACCTTTGGTCTGATAAATTATGTTGAACAGTTTTTAGGATTTAGAAATGGGTCATATTTGTTATAGTGGACTACTCCATTTTTTAGTTTTTAGGAAGGTGCTGTTTTTGTCAATTTCTTTATCTGAGCTGTTGCTAACTTCTCCAATGAGTTGAAAAGATTTCTGCTTTGTGATCTGGAAGAGTTTATATACAAAATTATTATTTATTAGTTGAAAGTTCATGTATAATTTCCACAAAACTCCCACAGATATGTGATATTTTCTAGACGTTTTTTGGGAGAGGAGTGGGGTGTCAAAAGTCCTTTCCTGTTTATCAGTCGGCTCAAATCCTTTGTGTCTTTTGTTGTTGTTGATTACATTAGCATTTATTGAGCAGAGTGGTGAACAAAGGGAATATACATATAAGTAATGTGTTATTGCTGCCTTTTTACACTTTAGTTTACGGGGCGGGGTGGGGAATCTTACTTTACAAATTACCATTCAATATATTTTTATTTATTTTTATTTATTTTTATTTTTTTTTAAATGATTTTATTTATTTATTTCACAGAGAGAGACACAGCGAGAGAGGGAACACAAGCAGGGGCAGTGGGAGAGGGAGAAGGAGACTCCCCACTAAACAGGGAGCTCAATGCAGGGCTCAGTCCCAGGACCCTGAGACTATGACCTGAGCCGAAGGCAGCCGCTTTCAATGTGTTTCTTTATTTCTCAACAATCAAGCAGAGTAGAGAAAGTTTGAAAGATGGAGTGACTTTTTTTTTAATAATTTTTTATTATTATGTTAATCACCATACATTACATCATTAGTTTTTGACGTAGTGTTCCATGATTCATTGTTTGTGCGTAACACCCGGTGCTCCACGCAGAACGTGCCCTCTTTAATACCCATCACCAGACTAACCCATCCCCCCACCCCCCTCCCCTCTAGAACCCTCAGTTTGTTTTTCAGAGTCCATCATTGGAGTGACTTTTTTATTTGAAATAAAAATAATATTTTGTGATGATTGTGGAAAAGTTGTAGAATGCAGAAAGTTATATAAAGGGAAATCAATCATGATCCTACTATCCCAGAGAAAACCACTATTAACATTTTAACATGTCTTTTATCTGTGCTCATATTTTAGGATCCTACCATACATAGACTTTTGTATACTGCAATTCTGTTTGCCATTATATTGCAAGCATTTCTCTTTGCCATTAAAAAGGTTTTGAAGGTATAATGACTGTATAAATTACCTCCTATGTGTGCACAATAATTTTCTTAAAAGCGCCCCCTTGGATATAAGTTATTTACAATTTGCACTTTCATGAACATCTTCATTCACAAGTTCTTATTCACTTCTTATATTAGTTCTTCAAAACGGACTGTAAGAAATAGAATTACTGGGTTAAAAGTCTCAACGTTTTAAAAGCTTTTGGTACATATTGCCGAAGAACAGAAAGTCTATGTTGGTTCTTGTTCCTTTTTCTCCCTCATGCCCAAGTTTTTGTTGTTGTTGTTGTTGTTTTAATCAAATATATATATTTAACTGTAATTAGACTCTGTATACAATTTTACATTTTGCAACTTTGGCTTAAAAAAACATTTCTTGCATATTATCATGTACTATGTATAAACCTATTAATAGGCATATGTAATCTTTGGATATAGTTACAGTTTACTTAAACATTTGTCTTTCACTGAAATTCAGTCTTTTTGCAATATTCAGCATTACACATAATGTAATTCTCATGTATTAAGGCAGACTTATTGTGGTTATGATTTGGTTTTTGAAAGCTGACTTTTAATTCCCTGCTCACTTCTAACAAGCTTCATGACTTGGACAAGTTACTACACTTCTTTAAGCTTCTTTCTTTTTCCCTTCATAAGGTTGTTATGAGAATTTGATGAAAAAGATAACCATGAGTCTGGCACAGTGCCTGTTACAAAATCAAGTTCTCAACCAATATAGAATTCAAAGGCATTTCTTTCAAATTATATTTTCCTTAGTTGGCTTGCTTAGTTCAAATTAAGTACCAATAAGATGCCTACATCTTTGTTAGGTTACAATCATATAAAAAGACCCTTCTTCCAGCAAACTCACACTGATTTAGAGCTGGTATGCTGTGTTCAATGTTAGTTCCCTCACTCACTGAGGCTGAGATGGCTTACGAAGTAATTTTTAGGGAAATTTTCAGAGATTGTGACTACTCCAAGTTCTCCAATTCCTGAGGTACAGATTTGTGAGAAAAAGTGGGATGAGGGGAATTGTGGGTAGAGTAAGAAGTTTTTGACTTTTTTGTTTGCTAATAGGGATCTCCTTTTCTCCCAGTCCCCCTACCCCAGTCATGCATATCCCACTGGGTTTGTTTAACTCTTTGATTGGGTTCCTGTGAATTTGGCTTTCAGACTGTAGCTTGGTCTGGCTATAAAAATCCTCTTGTAAATTTAGCACTCTGTTCCTTCCTTTTATTTTTTAATTTTATTTATTTATTTGAGAGCAAGAGACACAGCGAGAGAGGGAACACAAGCAGGGGGAGGGGGAGAGGGAAAAGCTGGCTTCCTGTGGAGCAGGGAACCTGATGCAGGGCTGGATCCCAGGACCCTGGGATCGTGACCTGAGCTGAAGGCAAAGGCAGACACTTAACGGCTGAGCCACCCAGGTGCACCCTGTTCCTTCCTTTTAAATAAATGTGTAGGGTTGCTCCTAAAATGACCTTCCAGGGCTGAGTCTCCTTGGTATGTTAGTTTACACTTAAGTGACTTTGATGAAGTTTTAATCATGAAAAACTAAAGTTTCTAAAAGGAATTAAAGAATAAGGAAATTTTTGGTTTTATATCTGAAATAAACAGAAATAACTAAATTTTAATTTAATATTAGATTGTAAAACACACAGTTAAGACATTTTTAATTTGACTTCTTAACTTTGATTTAAAATTCTAATAATCATAGGTATTATTTTACATTTCACCCTAAGTACAATAAATACCATGTAATTATGAAGTGCTGATTCTTTAGTTGAGTAATCATTGTTCATAAAGCTAAAATAGTCACTAATTCCTGAAAATTTTTTTTAGAAATTTAAGCAACAAAATAATTTAAAAGTGGACTAGCTCTTTCAAAAATGTATAAACTCTTCCTTTTTAAAGTTTCATGAACGGGGCACCTGGGTAGCTCAGTAGGTTAAGTGCCGGACTCTTGATTTTGGCTTGGGTCATGATCTCAGGGTCCTGAGATCAAGCCCTGTGTCAGGCTTGGCACTGAGCATGGAGCCACCTTGAGATTCCCTCTTTCTCCCTTTGCCACTCCTCTTGCTCGTGCTCTCTTTCTCTCTCAAAAAGTAAAATAAATAAAATAATTTAAATTTACACAAAAATGATGAATATGTTAACTAAGAAAACATCATTTTCTAACAAGCTTTTTATAGAGTATTCACTTAAAATTGAAGGAAATAAATGAAATAATCAAAACACTTTTTTTAAGATTTTTATGTATTTATTTTAGAAAGAGAGAGAGCACACACGAGAGAGAGCATGTGTGCTAGTGGTGGGAGGAGCAGAGGGGGAGAGTGAAGGAGGGAGAAAGAATCTCAAGCAGACTCTGTGCTAAGCCCTGAACCGGGCGCAGGGGCTCCACCACCCTGAGATCATGACCTCAGCAGAAACTAAGTCAGAAACTTAACCCACTGAGCCACCCAGGTGCCCCAAAACACTTTTCTAAAGAACACTGTGAAATGATCACCACAATAAATCTCATTAACACCCATCACCACACAGTTTCAATTTTTTTCTTGTGATGAGAACTTTTAAGATCTACTCTCTCAGCAATTTTTAAAATGTATAATACAGTATTGTTAACTATAGTCACTATATTCTGTACACTACATCCTTAGGACTTACTTATTTTGTAACTGGGTGTTTGCACCTTTTGACAACCTTCACCTACCCACAAGCCCCCATCTCTGAAAACCACCCATCTGTTAATATTTTACCAAGTTCCAGAGTGATTTTTCTATTTCTAAACAAGAACAACACTAGAAACAACAAACACCCTTATTTCAGCCAGAGTTAAAAGTAAAAATAGGTAAATAAAAACACTACATACTGTTTTTAGAGTCAGAGTAAGCATTTAATATATAAAAACATGGATTAGATATGTCAAAAACTTATGATATAGTTGGCTGCCTGTTATGAAGGAGGGGAAGCAGGGTGGGAGGCAGGGAGAAAGAGAAAGAGCATGGGGAGTGATGTTCAACTTTGGACATAAGTATTGTCTAAAACCTATCTGAGGCAAATATGAAAAATTAGAGAGATTATATGTTAATTTTGAGTATCAGATAGATGGATATTCATTACACTTTGCATTTTTTTTTGGTATTTTTATCTAAGGAGAATGGAAATTTGTCTTATAATGTAATGCCTAATAGAGATACTTCAGCAAAAACAATATTCATTCCAATATATTTGCCAGGCTTTTAGCTTGCTTAAATTATGTAACAATTTTCTAATCTTAGTGCACTAGGCAGTTCTGTGCCTCTGGAACCCAGCATTACGTCTGGTCCTTTGTTAGCTTTTATAAACATCTTTTGAGTTAACAGGTATTGTAAATGAACCTTACTTTAAAATAACTTATAAGTATATCAGGATTTAACAGAAATCAATCTAAATCTTGCTTATTTCTTGGAAACAAGAGAAAAACCTTCCTTTCCTTTAAAATCTTTAGGCATACTGTGTTCTTTACTGTGTGTGTGTGTGTGTGTGTGTGTGTGTGTGTGTGTGTGTAATTCTCACCTCAAGGGAAAACACCAATTAGACTTGATTAGAGAGTAGATTCCTTGGGGACAGCTGGAGAAAAGCTCATTAAATTCAATTATTGTAAAGATGGCAACAAGTTGAAAGATGGTTTTTTTCTTATATCTGGCATTCTAAGTCTGTAAATATTCTACTGAATGTGTGTTCCCATGTAGGCACCCCTCTAATGAAATACACATTTTTTTATCCACACGTTATGACAAAATTCAGCTGAAGTAAGAGTTTCTGTGTGGCAATTGCCTATAGTCCCACCATACACTGTCTCAAAATGTATTCCTGTCCTTGGAAGAATAGTTTCCATTGAGGATATAAAGTGACCAGCAGTATCTGTCAGGTCAAGGGAAGAAAAAAAATCTCAGCCTTTATAAACACATCAAATGTTTCCATATGGTAAGTCATTGATAACAGTGGTTACTTAGGATAAAGGGTAGTTTTAGAAAATATTTTAAAAAAAACAGGCAAAGGCTAGAATCAGTTTTTTCCCCCTAACATTTGCTAGTCATCAAAATTCACCTCTTATTCCCTTACAGCTCCATGATTTTTAATGATAAAATGAATGGAAATACAGCTTACTACCTGATTCATTCACTCGATCATTCACTTTTAATTCACTCATTTTTCAACAATGTATTCCAACAAAATATGTCAGGTATGTGCTAGACATGACCTCCTGGCAATTTAAGGACTAAAAATAAATCCATGTGTAGTCTAAAGGAAATATGATCTGTGCCTATGAGAAGTTCATGTAAATTATGGAGAAGTAGTGGGGCGATTGGGTGGCTCAGTCGGTTGAGCAACCAACTCTTGGTTTCAGCTCAGGTCATGATCTCAGGGTCCTGGGATTGAGCCCCACACTGGACTCCGCACTCAGCAGGGAGTTTTCTTGAGATTCTCTCTCTACCTCTTCCTCTATCCCTCCCCCCTCTTGTTCTCTCTCTAAAATAAAGAAATAAATCTTTAAAAAAAATATGGAGAAGGATTAAAGAAAGAGAAAGTATGAGAAGTATTAAAGAGGGAGCACTATTTCTCTTAAAGGTCCTTGAAGGGTCAAAATTTGGTAGGAATTGGCTAATGACTGCAGCAGACATATCTTTTACTGTCTCTTAAGTTTTACCATAGGAATAGTTATCTACCTTCTTTAAGGCAAATGCATACCCATCATGTGTGAATCATTTAAAAAATAACTGTATCCTTTAGTGAGCATATGGCTATTTTTATCTGTTTCTACTTGACTTATGTAGAAGCCTCCCATTTCTGTCATTGTGCAGCAGAATATAAGGACATAAAAATAATTACTCAAATCAAATGCCACTCCAACAGAAACATGAACGAAGGATACTAGCTGACAATCTATAGATAAAAAGCGCAAATAATTGCATCAAATTAAGAGAATAAATTACTGGGGCGTCTGAGTGGCTCAGTCAGTTAAGCATCTGCCTTCAGCTCAGGTCAGGATCCCAGCCAGGGTCCTGGGATTGAGCCCCACATCGGGCTCCCAGCTCAGCAGGAAGTCTGCTTTTCCCTCTCCCTCTGCCCCTCCTCCCTGCTAGTGCTCTCTCTCTCTCACTCTCTCTCTCTCTCAAATAAATAAAATCTTTAAAAAAAGAAAGATGTAATTTATTATAATATATATATGATAAGCATATGAACAGAATATTTGACCTTCATCACATAACTATGAGAGCTGACACTGTCACCTAAAAGTAAGAAATAAACTATAAATAAAGAAATAAACTATATCCACTGTTAACATTATTAATCATTAATCTTTTGAAAAAAGTAATCTGGCAGTAGTATCAAAAGCCTTAAAAATATTCTACTTCTAAGAATTTATTCTGAGAGAATCATCAGAAATAGCAATTAGGATTCCATTACAAGGTTGATCACTGAATTGTGTAAAATAGCAAAGCATAAGAAATAACATCAATTACCAACAACAACAACAACAAAAAGAACTTGCTAAGTAAATTATTGCTCATTCATGTGATGGAATATTACAGTTATTTAAAAGTTTATTCTCAATATTTAACCATCATAAAATATACTCATAATTTAATTTGTGTATTCAATCAGGCCATTCATTCACCCAGTCATTCATTTACTAAATGTGCATTTTTATTTTACTATGTGGCTAGCTCTGTGCCTATTTGGAAGTACGATAGTGTGTAAGACATTGTCCTTGCCTTCATAAGAATTATAGTTTAGCTATGGGATTGAAGAATCAAGCAATTTGAATGTGATACTGTGTGTATACATGTTAAGAAAGAAGAGCAAGGTACTAGGAGAACACAACAAAAATTTGGGAAAGTAAAGCTTGTTGAATCACAATCAACTTTCACTTGTCAAGACTTCCTCAAATGTTGTCTAAGTTGAGACAAGAAAAATGAGTAGGAATTAGGCAGACAAAGAACATTTGGAAGAATGTTCTAGGTGGAGGAAAAATTATATTCTACTGTCCAAAGGAAAAAAAAATCCAGACATTTCCTATACAGTATGATTTGAATTTTATGTAAAGTACTCTAACATACTAAAAATGATTCTCTCTGGAAGGGAGGATTTTTGTTTGATATCAGTATTTTCCCCTAAATTTTAAAATTTTGAACAAATCTTATTCACAATAAATATGATTTGCTATTCAATTAAGAAGAATTAACCTTGGGGCGCCTGGGTGGCTCAGTTGGTTAAGCGACTGCCTTCCGCTCAGGTCATGATCCCGGAGTCCCGGGATCGAGTCCCACATCGGGCTACCTGCTCAGCGGGGCACCTGCTTCTCCCTCTGACCCTCCCCCGTCTCATGTACTCTCTCTCTCTCATTCTCGCTCTCTCAAATAAATAAATAAATCTTTAAAAGAAGAAGAAGAAGAAGAAGAAGAAGAAGAAGAAGAATTAACCTTATAAGTTTTCAGGACATTCAAATGATCAGAGGAGACTGACCTTCAAAAGAATTAATCAATACTTAAATTTATTCTGTACACTGTTCATGAATTCTCCTGTGTTTAAATACATTAGCATCAGGATCAGGATATCAATCTATCAACCTGTTTCACATGCTTCACCTATTAAAATTTGTGACTTAAAGCAGCATACCTTGATGATTAACAATAAGGTCATATGGTAAAATGTTACCCAGCAGCACACATTTATCTCACACATGCCAGGGTCACAAGGCTATCACAGAATTTAAAGATGGGGCGAAATGTTAGTCTAATTACCTACTTGAAGGCCACAAGAAAAATCAATAATTGCTCAGAGGGATTGGCTTTTTTTCCAGAGGTGCTTTTACAACTAAGCTGTGTATATATAGGTGACTGACAAGGTGATGGAGAATGCACCTGTGCCTAGAATGGCTCTGCATCTGAAAGTATTAACGAAACTACCCAATTTTCTCCCAGTATGATGCAAATAGATTTCCTCATGTCTTGAAATCTTTTGTTATTTGAATTTTCTCCTTAAATAGAAAAGACACAAATTATTTCTATTGTCAACACAGTACCATCATCTACAAAGACAGATTTTTGGGCATCTTCTGTGTCGTAAGTTACTATGTATTTTGCTGGTGTTAGAGGAATAAAAGACATCATTCCTACCCTTCGGAAGTTTTCCTCATTAGAAGGGCATATCAAGGAGACAAGATATACCTGTTCACCCACCAGCAGTATCACTGATATATTTTAAGTGCCGTGTAAGTGACACAAACAGTAAGTCCTTAGGGAGGGCAAATGAAGCCAAAACTATATATGGGACCTGAAAGTCAGAGGTAGTTTCTGGGAGGTGTCATTTGAGTACTTCAAGAAGGGGAAATATAGACAAGTAGAGTGACATTTAGAAAACACTTTGTTGTGAAAAAAGACATTTTGGAAAGTAATTGTAATTTGTTTCTATTATTAATTCCATTTTTATAATTATTCTTCATAATTGCATAATTCTTTTATTATCATTTTTTTTTATTTCAAAAGTTGGAGTAAGCTCTTTTTTTATTATGTTCAGTTAGCCAACATATAGTACACCATTAGTTTTTGATGTAGTCTTCAATGATTCATTATTATCATTTTAATAGAGGTCACACAAATCTGATTCTAATCTATCCCGAAGATCAAAAAAAATTTTTAAGTTTCCTATAGTGCAGTTACATTACCTTAATTGTGGACAAGATTTATTTCTTCTAAGTATTTATTGCTATTTTATTCAGAAGCAAAATTGTATTAGTTGTCTATTGCCATCTAACAAATTACCTCAACCTTAACAGCTTAAAACAACACATAATTATTACCTCAAACTTTCTGTGAGTCAGGAGATCACGCATTTCTTGGTTGGGTCCTCTTCTTCATTGTTTCTCACAGGGCTTCAGTCAAGGTTTTGATCTGGCTGGGGTCTCATCCGAAGACTTGACTAGCGAAGAATACTCTTGCAAGCTCACCTGTATAGTTGTTGACAGGATTGAATTTCTTATGTAACTGGCAGACTGAATTCCATGCTGGCTGTTGGAGGTAACCTTCAGTTCCCTGCCACCCAGGCCTCTCCATAGGGCAGTTCATAGCATGAAAGTTCACTTCATCGAAGCCAAGAAGGGAGATTGTCTGTTAGCAAAACAAAATTTATAAATATATGTAATATTATCAAAGAAGTGTTATCTCATCAACTGCTGTATTCTATTAGTTAGAAGCAAGTCACAGTTCCTGCCCATTTAATCGGAGGGGATTGTACAAGGGCATGAGTACCAAGAGGCAGAAATCATTGCAGGTCATCTCAGAGTCTGTCTAACATGCAAATTTACATATTTTATATGCTTAAGTGGGATGCATAAGTTATGGAAAAAACACAAGATTTTTAATTCAATAAATGTGATTACTTCAGATATTCTTGACTAGAAGATGTGTAAGACTAGATTGCAATGCTAGTTTCTGGTTAAATGTAGACTATAGTCTAAACTCAAGATGCTCTACTAACTACTATACAATGTTAGCCAAATCCTCACCTCCACTTATGCCCACTTCCATTATCTGTAGTATCGAGATTGGACTACAAAGCATGTTAATGTTCATATTTTATTGCTGTACATCATACCCAGTAATTTGAAGCTTGAAAGCAAGTTTGGGTAAAGGGTTATTCAGTTCTTTTAAGTAGAAGATCATTTTCTTCTACCTTAGCAACTCCACATGCTATGACACTTGGGACAAAATGTGTTATCTATAGCACAAAATATACCATTTTAAAATACAGGTGACCATGCTTATGCTGTATTGATTTTTTTCAAGATTTTATGATCTATGTTGTATTGTGTTACCACCTAATAGTGTAGTCTGTAAAATGTAGAACCCTGCAAGAATAACCAGTAGTGTCCCTGGATGCATTCAGAGAACAAAGTTTACTACCAAAGTAGGATGATTAAATTATGTATTATTGTTTAAATTGTGTATATAGGCATTTTTGTGTGTGGCTTCCTAACATCTTACTATTGGATGATCAGCATTCATGGAATCCTTGTGCATGGTGATAAACACAATTGTGCCATAGACATGCAATTTCCATGGCATTACAGACATGTTGACCGACTCTGTTCCCAGTAAATTTTCTTGATCTTTCCTACTGAAGAAAATCACTTGGGAAGGGGAGAGGTTCAACTTTCATAAGTTTGACATGTGAACAAATGGAGAAAAATGGAAGCTCTAAAGTAATAGGAAATGAATAGAGCTGCTACTCTGTTTAACAGTAGAATCAGAGATGCTGGAAAGTTCATTCACCTGCTGCATGCCTGCACTTGCTATATAACATTTCTCAACAGCTTTTTTTTTTTTTTTTGCCAAAGAAAAATGTTTTGTCCAAAAGATTTCTGTTTTTTTTTTTCTTTTGGGAAACCCTGAGCATGGATTTAGGGGTGTTCTGACTCTACTCAGGTAATCATTATTCAACAATACAGGACTTGGTGAGAGATGCCAGGGAGGGTTATAATATCTCTTATTGTGAGACACAGCATATAACCCTTTTGAAAAGATGTTGTCAGACTACTCAGCAAGTCCACAGATCCAAGTGCAAACTATATATTCTTCCTGGAGAAGGCAGTAAAAGGCATTGGTATGCAAAAGTGCTGAGCAAGCAGGAAATACTGGAGGACTCCAGGAGGATAAAAGATCATATGTCTTTCTGGTGAGAAATAAAAGAAGGATCCTGGCTGCTAGTGAGCATTAAAGATCTCAGGATACTTCTCCCAGGATGGGACTGTTAATCTATGTGTTCTGGCAATATTCCAATTTAGGTAATTGTTTTCTGCCTTCCTAAATCTCTTTTTCCTTTCCATTTATACTGAAAATGTCTCACTTTCTGTCCTAAATGGATTACAGTTTCACTCACCTGGAAGGGCATGTTATAAGAAAGCAAATGTAAATTTGTGTAAAATGTCAAATAATGTGCAAGTTCATAATACTATTATCTTGATCACTACTATTGTTAATTATATATAGTTTTCTCCTAGAGTATTTTGTTTTTCTTGGGCATTATTTTAGTTTATGGCTTTCTTTCAAATTCTCTTGTAATCTTATAATGCTCAATCCCATTTCTTAAGTCAGATACATTCATTTTGTCTTTAGTTATATTGTATTTCCAATTTAATAATATAAGTTTATTTATATCACACATAATAATGGCCATGTTTTTAAGTATATATCTGGAGTTGGCAGACATTTTTTAAAGTTCCCCCAAAGGTCTGACCTTTTTAAAAAAATCATTCATCTACCCTTTCCCACTTCCCATTCATTTTTCAAATCAGCCTCAGGATAAGCCAAACAGTATCCCATGAGATTTCTTAGCTTTGCCAGTCTGCATTTATAAGTTGAAGACAAGCTTAATATAAGAAATATATGAAACTGGTGGCCAGTCTGTTATACAATTTGAAAGGCAAAGAGAAGATTCAGTCTCTTCAACCTGCTGTTTGAAATTGTCTTCCTTACCTTAAGGATTAATTAGCTTTTAAAATACAAAACCCCAGTGAGGTCAACTAAAACCATTACAACTGGACACGCTATAGGTTTAAGTAAATTCCCCATCCTTTTCTGAAAGCAATTTTAACAGGGTGGCCAGGGAAGCTATAATGAGAATACGGGTACTTGAGAATAGGGAAGGGACAAAAGGTGACTTAATGAGGTAAAAAAAGACTGCCCAGAAAAATCCCCAGAATGATCAGAGATCTTCATCCTCTTTCATATGGGTCTGACTCAGTTTAAGTTTTTATGCTTCACTTTATTTAAGTGGCCAGGCTCCCTCCTACATATCACCTATTGCAAATCCACTGGGTATTTTTTATGTTCTTAGTAATATTTCCACATAGAACTAGACAATATAAAAATAGGTTGAACTTCCTTAAGTTGAGTGAAGGCTACACCAGGCTTTTTTATTCTGTTAAAGCCTTTCTCTAACATAATCTTAAAATAGCCCCGCAAAATTGCTGATAGATCTGTGGGAGTTTAACGCATGTATTTGAGGGGAAAAATTAACCATGTACAGTGTACAAAGAACATTCTGACTGAAAGGTGCTATATAAATGAGAGATATTTTTTCTTATTCTGTTCACACTCAAAAAAAAATTTGTTGAAAACTGACCGTGGTGTATGTCTATAGATAGAAGATATTGAAACTTTAATAAATGTGATTCATACTCATGTAGGAGTATCGTCTGGGTTCAATATGATATCTTCAGGAGCCCCGAACTTAACCAAGCAAAAAATAATAATATCAGAAAAATCTAGTTTTGTTTTGAGATTTTGGGAGAGAATCTTAAATCTTACTATAGATTGAGTTCAGTTGAAAAAAAAAATCTTTATATCTTTTATATTTCAGATGACTTTATATTCTTTTCCCGGCCTCAGCCTATGATATTCACATTAGCCTATGATATTCACATCCTAATACCCTGTGTAGCACAGAACATCTGCATCAACCGGAAGTGTCTCCACAACTGAATTGATTCAGTAGGGCATTTTTGGTTAGGTTGGCAGTAAGAATCAATGAGAAGTTCTTACAGAGATGATCTCTCTAGAAAATTCCAAAGGCTATTTAAGCCAATAAAACCTCAATCCTATGTATCCTGGGCCTTAGGTGGAATTTCTTTTCCTAAATGGAATGAGAAAGAATATGCATGTATGTGTGCACGGTATATTGCAGGGGAGAGATATATCTGATGAGAAATATATTCTATTCCAGACAACATATGCCTCATAGGGCTAAAACCTGTAAATTGACAAAAGCAACCTATTTCACAAAGTGAAGCCAGTGCTTTACATATGAAAGTGGCATCATCAAATAGGGGAAATCTATGAGCAGTGGTAGGAGTGTGTTATTTGTGGTTTCAGGAGTCCTGTAGCATCAGTGGCACATGAGGCTAATGGCAAATATCTCTTCAACTGAAAAATCCCTGAAGGATTTATTATAGCAGCTAACTTCTGACATTCATAAGAGGAAAGAAACAAAAGATTAAACCAAACACACCTAGCATTTATACTAAATATATCCAGAGGAAATCAACAGCAGAGGTGTATCCAGGATTTTGGCCACATCCCAGGTATTTTATGTTTAAATCTTTTATACTTGGAGTAATTTATGTCCCGTTTGGTTTGCAAACACAATTGGAAGGCCTTCATATTTGTATTCATCGGAAAAATGTGTTGTAAAGCCTCAAAGAAACCTGTCTGATAAACATCACGCTGTATCCTGGTGCTCCCTGGTCAGCGGAGTCCATGATTCTTGCTTGCCTGTGGAGGGGTACAACGCAAAGAAGCGAGAGTTACCTAAAGTGATAGGACACAACATGACACATCAGTCAAGAATTGTTGGGGAAAAGATACAGTGCAGAGTTTTAAAGAAGTTTTGCCTTTGGAAGGGAAAGCTTTTAAATTTGCCTTAGGAAAAAATAAATAAATAAAAAGATGAAGGGCCAATCCAAAACTGAAAGAGGAAAAAATACAGTATCGATCCAAATGCTGCTTGCTGAGTCATAAGGAAATTGAAATTGCTCTAAGGAAAGAAAGGTAACCAGCAGAGCTGATGAAAACCCTGAGGAAAATGTTCAAAATGAGATCCCTGCATCATAATCATTTCATGCTGGCCAGCTCGTCAGGACTTCAAACAGGACAGTGGGAAACTGAGATTGTTCCTCAATGAAAATGCATACAGATAAATTTAAATTAACTTCTGAAATGTTCTGTGGCCTCAAACAGAATTTA
Source organism: Eumetopias jubatus (assembly GCF_037043125.1). Lineage (NCBI taxonomy): Eukaryota > Metazoa > Chordata > Mammalia > Carnivora > Otariidae > Eumetopias > Eumetopias jubatus. Next base: position 47,347,690 of record NW_028274815.1, read on the forward strand.
ATTCCTTAACTTAGGATAGATCTTGCAGGACGGTAGGTAATTGGGATTCTTTGGCACTAGCATCATCCTGCTCTGGAAGGAATAGTACCAAGTTATTCTGGTTTGTTTCCATTCAGGGATGGGTTTGGAATGGTATCAAGACCCTTTCCCACCTGCTCCTGTCACTCCAGCTACTAAGTGAATTCTGATGTAGAGTTTTCATTGATCACTCTGTTATTCTTCAAAATAATTTAAATTATCTCAACATGGAATTTTGTTATATAAAACATGTATAGAACAGGGAGTAGTAGTCTGGACTCTCCGATCTTCAGAGGTCTACAGATAAATTTGCTTTAGTTTCTTACTATCTAGGAATATGCAATGTGACAGTCTTTTTGTTTTGTTTTGTTTTGTTTTTAAACCTGAGCTGAGATCAAGAATCAGAGGCCTAACCAACTCAGCCACCCAAGTGCCCCAGTGTGACAGTCTTGATACATCTTTTATATATCAAAGAGAGTCATCAGATAACAGCTTACTCCCTTTTGTTTAAATGGATAGTCTTTGCCTCATATTTAGTCAATATCTATGTTTTAAGCATGTATATTTCTGCCTAACTTACTCCTTTGAATTAGGGAAATGTCTAAACGATCCTCTTGATTCTAAAATACTTAAATCTTAACTTTTAGCAGTTATGGGAGGGAGCTCAAAATCATGTGAGTCCAGATACTTGAAAAGTTTATCAAAAAACTCAGAAAACAAATGTCATCAAATTAATAATAATTTTGATAAATGTTAATACCTTCTGTGATAAAGTAATGAGTATGGACAAAAACTGGGGATGGAATGTAAAATGTTACATTGGAAAAGACTTTCTTTAATTTCTTTAATTCTAAATAAATTGTATTCAAAATACCCATTGAGCTAGGTAGGCCATGCCCATCCCCTAGGTCTTATGGGCCTGTTGGCATCAATGCTATATGGGTCTTTGACTCTTTTTTTTTTTTTTTTTTTTTTTTTAACTACGGGAGAATATCCAAAGTGGATCCTGCAAAGAGGACACTGTATATAATTAGTCAGTCAATTAATATTTATTGACTCCTTCCTCTAGGAAGGTGGGTAGGTAGTGAATGTCAAGATGGACATTGTCCCTGCCCTCATAGAACTTATAATCTAAAGGCAAAGAAATGATTTGAACACGTACTGCTAAATAACTTCTTAAAACAACATACGTGCAAAGTGCTACATAATTATTGCTTGTGCTATGGGAAAGTGTGGTAGGGCAACTTAACCTAACGAGGAATGAGGGTGGAGAATGTGTCAGGATCCCAGTAACAATTTTCGCCCCCAAGAATATGAAGAACATAAGAATCAAGAGATAGATGGCTATAAGCTTCATCTGATACTGAAGTCATCTCTTAAAAATCCCAACAAATGATTTTTAAATCTCTATGTAAACAATTCTAGGAGTGAGGAAATGTCTATTTCCCAGGTATTTCATTCTGTCTTTGGCCAACTTGGTTATGTAGTGAGAGGAAATTTCTCTACTCCATATTCTGCCTTTTGATCTGAATCCCACCACTTTAAAAACAAATAGAATCTGTTTAATTTTTGTTCCAAATGAACTTATTAAAATACTGTGAGAAGGCTGTCAGAATTTCCCCAAGATTCTTATCCTTTTAGCAAAAGTCCTTTGTTGTAATAGTCCCAATTTACTTAGTAACCCTAATCATCATCGTCTAAGTGGGATATAATTTGTTTGGTTTCTTGTACTAAAATGCGGTGAGTTAGTTTCGGGTAGGTGTGACTAAGACTTTTTAAATCTTGTAGATTTTTTTTAATCAGAGTGCAGGATTTAACATTTGTTCTTATTAAATTTCATCTTATTAGGTAGTACCTGATATTCCAACTAGGTGAAAACTTTTGGATCTCATTCAGACACCTAGTGTATCTTAGGTTCCCGAATGCTAGTGATCTGTACAGTATGATTAGCTTAACTTCTAAATCATTAGAATTGTTAAATAGCACATTGGTAATAAATATGTAGGGAAAAATTACTTTTTATTCCTCTCTGTTTTCTATTAATTTCTGGGCAGGGTATGTTTTAGTTGCTTGTGTATAACTAGTATCTGTTGAACATTATTATTTGAAAAACTGTGGACTTGAGGCAAGGGAAGGACGGAATCAAAGATAAATAAATATAAAACTCTTCTACCTGCAAAGTATAGTGAAACCAATGTTAAATTTAGTGTCAGGCCATTCAGGATTCATATACCAAATCTACTTCTGACCTGAAAGATACCGCTAACCTCTGAATGTTGATTTTCTGGCATGGGAATACACACATCCGATCAAATCTGTCTTACCAAGACATTGTGAGGACTGAATTATTATATGTAAGTACCTGGCTCTTAGCAGCTATATTTTCTCTCTTCCCAGAAGTTTATCCTGGAGAAGATGGACAAGTCCACATATCATAGGAGAATTTGAAAGAAAGTGCTGGGTAGGTGGGACATAAAAGTGTCCAGAGTGGGATGTGTTTAAGTCACCAGCTAAATGCTTCCAATTTCGAATACTGGTGTGGTGGTATATGACTTTAAATTCTACCCTGGCAGAATTTAAGATCCTCATTTTCAGCTCTTAGACTGTTCAAACATGAGTCAACAGACTTCAGTTTAACAGAGAAATTATATTTATAGAATATTCTCTAAGGTTATCATTGCTTTATTATATATAATATGTATATATAAAATATTATATATAATATTTACATGTAATTTATATAAAACATCTCTGTATGTATCTATAGATATATATAATATTTTCCCCTTCTTCTCCTCAGGTACAACCTTCTTTTTCTTTTAGTCAGGGAGGTCATGCTGCTACTATTCATTGTTACCGTGTCTGGTCCAGAGCAATGACCTTCAGGATGGTTTTTTCAGGACAATAGCATTTCTCAGCATTTGTTTCTCACCTGAGAAGGGGCAGCCAGCTTTATCACCGTTTCCATGCACTTCCCTGAATAAAGAACAAAGTTCACAGCAATTGTAGGTAGAAGCAACAAATAACAAGTGATTGCTAGATCCCCAAGAAAGCATTTTCTGAGCGCTACTGTGAATTGCTATTTAATTCAAGCTCCCTTACCTCCCAAGGACACACTGTCACCTGAGAGGGGCTATGTTCCAGGAGCACAAACACCCACCGCCACCACGCCTTACTCACTGCACAAGAGGCACCAAATGGCCCAAACATGCAGGGATTAGGAGACAGAAGTCCCATTTTTCTTGGTCTTAATTTAGTTGAAATAATGGGCCAGGAAATGTCATTGTTTATAGCAACGTGAAAATAAAAAGCCCTAAATGCCCAAGTAAGCAAGTGTCTGTACCTGTGGCTCAATATGAATACACATGGACTTGTAAGCATAGAAACAGCCTGGGAATCCTCACAAGAAATAGTGCAGCCCAAGAATACCTCATTTGACACACATGGCTTTAGTTGCTTTGGGACTGACCAAAGCAAGCCCACAAGATTTACTGATGTATTTCATACGTGTCTGTGTTACTTCAGATACATGTCATCATATGTTTAAGGATAGAACAGACTTTCTTTTAAGTCATAGGAAATTCAAAGCCAGCATAAGTCTTTAACCCTCATCCCATGCTCTTATTTGAAATTATATATGCTCAATGCCTTTATTACCATTGGTTAATCTGGATTATTGTATTATGATTCCTTAAAAAAGGGGGGGTGAAAGTGAAAGTAAGGAAAAAATTTTCTCAAATAAGCAAGTGAGTACTGTATCAGCCTGGCAGATTCCAATGCCTATGTCAAGATTAAGGAGGAGTGAAGATCAATACAAATTTCCCAGGAAAGGGCAGAGACTGTGGCTATTGAAAAGATTACGTTGACACTTGAGCTGAGAAAGCAAAGTACTACACCCGACAGACTATCAGGAAGAAATTGAAACTGAATAAACCAGACCGTTTTAATGGAGAAGTGGAATATAACTCCATGTTTCTTGGAGGTAAGTGTCATGTAGTGTAGGTATGAGAAGAGCAAGCAAATCATTTGGTAATGTGCAAAAAGATTTTTGGTGATTCTAAAATATTTTTTAAAAGTTAAGTCTTATGCTAATGCTTCATTACTACATAGTTTCCTGCATTTTGGAATTTTACAATATGACAAATACATAACATAAATTTAATGAAATCATTGAATTATTAATGATGGAACGGTTGAAAATGACCTTATTCTCCCAAGAATACAACTTGTCTGAATTTAGACGTTTGGAAATCACTACCTAAAGAGGCAAAATGATTTGTGAAAAACTACTTACCACTGAAATAGATCTTCCTATTTTGACCCTCAAAAAACCATTTCCTCTATAAAAACTGGGTCAACCACTTTCAAAAAGAAAGTGACTTGTTTCCCTTTTACTCATTCTTAGTATTTCTGTACTATGTGGTATTATAATAAGACCTTTTATCTTATTCTTATTACATCTTATATAAATTCTATACTTAGTCTGCATTCATTACCAACTTGGTGTCTCTCTGCTTCTGGTTCCTAATTCTTCTTTTTTTTATCACAATGTTTTAAACCTAGGGAAATATATTTCTGGATCTTATAAAAAGAAGTTTTAAGTCACCATTTAAATCACCCTTTTATCAATATGGCCTGGTTCTCTTCTGCTTTTTCTACAAAAATTAGTAAGAATAAATAAAATAGAATTGAATACAGAAAACTGTGGCTAAGTTCTATTCTCAAAGGGGTTTTCTAAGCAATACTATAGGCTTACCCACATACACACATATGCATACACACAAAAATGTTCTTTAAATTAAGTGCAAACTTTTCTCTAACCCATGGTACAAAGGGTGGAATATTACAGTGTCTATAGGTAGCCCAGAGGGTTATTTTCTGAAAGAATCTTCAGTAAGTTTTGTTAATATTTGGTCTTTGCTTCCAACCATGTGGATCTGTTCCATATGTGAACACACAAATTTGTGTTCACTGGTGACCCTTTGATATCATTTGATATCAAGTAAATAAGTTGGATATTCTGTCTATTCCTTGTCGTTCAACCAAACTCTAAATATCTTCCAGGAGCTAGTTTAAGGAACATGTCTTTGTAGCCTGCCCTAAGTCATAAAATCGGTAGCGATATGATATTTTAGGCCAACTGACTATTTTAAACTAAGTCTCAGAGCATTGTATCTTTGTGATATCATTAGAATATAAATTTAGCAAATACTTTTCAACTCTTAGACATACTCCTTTTTGTTATGTGTGTCTTAAGGCATTGTGTTGAAATGAATTCCCAGGCTTTTCTGTCTAAGTGGAAAGACCTCTAAGGACAATAAGTGATAAATCACTGTGGAAAGATATAACACCTCTTACGCCACACACACATCCTAGGGTCTATGATTTGGTTATAGGATTGAATAGCTCTAACAATTTACACTTGCAAGCCAATTTATAAATGAGGAAGCTGTGTATTAATTTATATTCAGAGATAAACACTATATATATAAAACTATAATATTCATGCCCACAGAGACCAAAGAAGTTCAGGTCAAAATCAGCAGATAAGCTTGAAAAACAAGCTTTGTTTTTTGTTTGTTTTTGTTTTTGTTTTGTTTTGTTTTATGAAAAAAGGGATCCCACTAAAACCTATGAGACACATGTCTGTAATGGTCTGACTTTCACATATTTATATGTTCTGCATTGTATGAACAGGTGTGCTGTTACTGTCCGTAACAAAACTTTGCATTAGCCATGTACCTATTTCTTAGCTTTTATGAAAGTATGCCCTTTTAAGCACCTTTTCTGATTTCTTTTACTTCTATTTATTTTAATTCAATCATATTACATTGATCTCTAATAGGTAAGTAAGCATATATTTTAGGCATCATAAGAACAGACCAGCAAATATTCCAACAATAACGAAGCATGTGACTTTTGAGGATAAAATTGTGAAAAGACAAAATGTCAATGAGCAATTAGGAAGATGCCTTCAGCAAGGTATCAGAGTGCAGTCTCAGATAATACTTGGCATTATTAGCATGTCCTAAATTTTTATCAAGTGTAATTTTTACATAACTACTGAAAGGCTATTAATAATGACTCATCTGAATAAAAAAAGAAAACGGTAATTGCTATCCATACATCTCTGACAGGTTCTTTTTTTCCCTTCAGTAGGTAAGATAGCTTGGTCCTTATAGCAAGACTATTCCTTCAGTGGCAAGTATTGATAATGTATCAACATTTTGCTCTGTAAACTAAAACTGATCTTCCACTGCAAATTTCAAATTACAGGGAAATTGTGCCAGTCAGAAGATGCAGATGTCTATCACCTGGAAGATTCTTTTCATTGTTGCAGTTCTATAAATATTTCTTGAATTGTTTAGACCTTGGTTTCTTGCTGATTTAATTTACATGAGCCAATAATTTAAGTCCCCGAATCCCTGGGATATGTAATAGTTCAAGTTTTCAGAACTTCAAAACTCTGGTTTTCTTCGTATGGGTGTCTTAAAAGCCAGTTTGAAGCTCTTCTCTAGCAAAAGACCATATTGTAAGGTTCTTCAAACTCAGCACATGAAAGACTGCTATTGAACTTACATTTAAAACATAGCTATATATATAATTTTCAAAGCAATTTTTTATATTATCATCTTAATTGTACTCCATAAAAAAAACATAAAGCATGAAGGGCTGAAAAGTATTATCTTTAACTTAGTGAGGAAGTAAGGGTAAGGGTTGAATGCAAGGACATCGGAGTCAGAAGGACTGAGCCTAGGAGTGCCTGGGTGGCTCAGTTTGTTTAAGCATCTGCCTTTGGCTCAGGACATGATCTTAGGGTCCTGGAATTAAGCCCCAGTCGAGTCCCTGCTCAGTGGGGAGCCGGCTTCGCCCTCTCCCTCTGCCCACCCTGACTCGTGCTCTCTCTCAAATAAGTAAAATCTTAAAAAAAAAAAAAAAAAAAGACTGAACCTGAATCTCAGTTCTGTCACTTACTGTTTCTTTAACTGATTTGCTCTCTCTTTCCTCAGTTCTCCAGCTATAAAATAGAAATAATGGAGCACCAACTCATAGGGTTGTTTTGAGCAATACCTGTAAACACACTGAATGTAGCCCAATACATAATAGACACTCAATAAATAGTAATTGTTATTTATATTAAAGTATTGCCAGGGAGAAAATGAGTCACAGAGACATTCAAATGATGTGCAAAAAGCCAAGAGATGTGGTTAGTGACAAAGCTGGACTTAGAACTCACTCTCTTCCAACTCCTCTGCCAATATGCTATATCCTTAGCATTTCCCTAATATATGACAGTGTATGATTAAGTGCAAAATATATAGACAATAAAAAGTTACATGAGATGGATGATATGGACCATCATATATGCCATATTTTCTGCCTTTGTAAATTGATAATTCTAAACTTTCTTAGAGTTTTCAAACTCCCAGAAACTGCTCACTGGATACAAATATTTTCTTATATTAATATGATATATGAATATATGGTATATATTTTATATAATAGTATATAAATATAATTAATAATGTTTATAAATAATATTTAAAACAAAAGGGGTGGCAAAAATATTTATATACTAGGACATTAAGAAATTTATTTTTTAACAAGATGAAAAATTTTCGCTATAAATGTTTCTTTTGCTTTAATATTTTTATAATTTTTATTTTTTATAATGCATGTTTATTTTTGAGAACTTGAAAGCGGAAAGAGAAAAAGCAAGAAAGCAAATAAGCAAAAATCATGTAATGACCAATTCTAACATATTTATTAGAGCATATATTTTATTTCAGCCCTATATATGCATATATGTATATATTATATAATATTTTTATTTTATATATTTTGTTTATATTTTATAAAAATACTAAACTGACTTACAACACATTTAGCTTAATGATGTATAGGGATATTTCCAATAATTTTATATATATTGTTTTTAGTGACAATAAATATTTTATTGATAAATAAGTAGTAATTTATTTTAAGTATTAATTTATATTAAACATTTAGGTTGTTTCCTGCTTTGTTTTTTCTATTAAGAGGACACTTGTAGACAAATTTCACAAAGCAAAATTAATCCTAAAATAGAAATTTCTAGAAATCAAATTTCCAACGTAAACTCTAGGTATATTGATAATGCTTTTGATATATGGGGCCTAATATTTCTTAGTAATAGATGTGCCCTACTTAAATATTTATATTTATGTGTATAAAAGACTTCTTAACCAGCTCAGTGAAATATTATATGCCACATGGATATTATATTATTGTTATATCCATATTATATGGATATTATCTCCAACATAATATTAATTGAAAAATGTGTAAGTTAATTTTTTAAAACCTCATTTTTTTCTTAATTTGTTTCTTTGATTACCAGAGTGACTGAGTGGTTACCATTTGTAGTCCTATGAATTGTTTATTTCACTTTCCCACTTTAAAATATTCCAGAATAGGCTTTATCTGAATAAATTATACCATTGCTTCATATCCTTCAACAGCAGGATGACTTGTGCTTTGTCTTGAAGCTCCCCATCCCAGTTGCGGGCCCTGTTAGCAATCTTCCCTAGCCCCACACAGCACCCAAATGTGTGACAGGAGGATGATTTCTCATCCTCCAAATTAATGTTCTCAGATCTAATTTCTAGACTCATCTGTATTATGTTTTCAGAAAATGTTTTTTACATTTTAGCATGTTGATGTCATTATTTGCCAGTATTTATTTTAATGTTAATAATTTTAATTAAAAATTATCTGACTTTTTCATGTGCTTTTGGTGGGTTCATTAAACACAGTGCAGAGGCCAAAAGAAGAGGCCGGTGTAAGTGAAGGTCATTTTTTTCCAGCAATAACCTGTTCCCAGAAAGGGTTTGTAATTCTGTTTGGTTTTAACGGAAACTTTATAAAGTATTTGATATGATCCTCATTTTTGTCAAATAAGGGAAAATTTTAGAGTAAATATTTCCTTTTAGAGTAAGGTAGAAAATCTATAAAATTTTAATAGCTTTGGCTCTGTCACTTAAGGGGGGAAAAATGTGTTCTTGTGGAATAGTTTTAAGTCCTGAGGGGAAATTGATCTCAAAGAGCGGGAATTAGCATTAAAGGACTGTCACAGAGCATGAGGCAGGGCACTTCATAAATACCAATCTTCGTCCTAGACATGTATCAGTAACTGTCCAGCTATTTCAGCAATGATGTTCAACGGCTTTAACAACGGATGACCTACGTGGGCTTCCTGATCTTGTGCCCGTTACCTCTGGTCCTCCTCTCCCTTTGTTCACTTTGTTTCCGATGACGCCTCCATCAGGCCTCTCAGGCTTCTGACCAAAAGGCTTTGCTCCAATAATTCCCTCTGCCCAGAGTGCTCTGCTTCCAGATAGCTACTTGGTTAAATCTTGCCTCTGTTTCAAATCTTGGTCAAATGTCACCATCTCAATGCATCCTATCTAGACGATCTTATTTATCGCTGCAATTTGCCTCCTCTGACCACTAGACTTCCTTACTCTAATCTATTGTTTCTTTTTTCTGTAGTACTCACCAACTTTTAAAATGGTACATAACTCGTTTGTTATGTTTATTGTTGATTACCTTTCACTTTCTTATAGAATCTCACCCCCATGAGGGCAGGGAAATTTTCTCTGTTTTGCAAACTGGTGTGTCTCATATACTTTGACTAGCTCCTGGCATATAGTATGTGCTCAGTAAATATTTTTTTAAAATAGAGACATCTTAAGGTAGGTAGTCTAGAGCAGGCTCAGTTGCTCAGTTTCTGTCATCAGGTACCCAAGCAATGGTGTGTTGGATATTTAGTGATTTGTAGTTTCAACTCAGCCATGGTGAGAATATTTACACCATTAAAAATTGGCCAAGAATTCAAATGAGGACTTTTTTTTCCCCCTCGGAGAGTGGGTTACCAGCATAGATCTGGACCCAGGTTTTCCATTCCTGTGGTTCTGCCATGCTCATTGATTGGGATTCTGGTCATTGTGCTTGCTACTTCATGATTGAAAGGTGACTGCCACTTTGGCAGTATCATGACTCATTTTAAAGATTTGTTTGTTGAGGGAAAGTAAAAGCAAACTCTCAGCATGACTGGCTCTTTTATCAGACAGCCAAAGCTCTCTCAGAAGCTTCCTAAAAAAAATTAGTGCTAACCTTTCATTGGCCCGTATTTGTCAGAGGATCATCTGTTACTTACATAGGAGACAGAGAAAATAGATGTCCACAATGGGAAATATTCTACCACTATTGCCTTAGTATGATCATAACTCATCTCCTGAGAATGTAATTGCATCCCTGAACACAATCAAGAATTAGTTGCTAGGAAAGAAGTGGAGTATTGAAGCCTGAAACGTTGCCAACTCAGAGTGGTCACTACGATAGGTGGACTGTGATGAAACATTTTCTTAAGTATTGAAAACTTTAAGAGAAAGACAAATGAGCATGTGAAAGTTTGAGGAGAGGCAGATGGATAAAACTTTTCAACAATATTCACAACTGGGGAGGAAAGGCAGCTGGATTTTGTGGCATTGAGAAAACACATTCCCTTAGGTGCCATGCATGGTAGGTTAGCAGCGTGTAGGATCAGCTGTAATACTGCAATTGCATTTGTCCTTGCAGAATACCAACAGTACCGTGTGTTTGTTGTTTTCTTTGCCCTCTGGAAAAGGACTTCATCTGGGATTTATCTTAACATTTTTTTTTGATGTATCATATGCCTAAATTTTAAAAGAGTTTTAAGTATTACTTCCAAGATCTTTCTTTTTTAGAATTAACACATTTTTTTTTCTGTGCACAAATATTTGCCATTTACCCTACTTTAAAATATTACTGTGGAGAGGTCACTTTTAAGTATATGTTCTGGGTAGCATTTCTTAGACAAACCATCCACAACCGAATAGTGTTCCCATTCAAAGACAGCTTTAACATCCAAAGGGCAAGGACCAGTGTTTGGTTTGTCCTAGAAAAAAATCAGCAAGAAAGCAATTGATTTCTATTTAGATGGTGACAGGTGCTCTCAACAATTTGGATGTTGAAATAAAGGCAGACTTGTATTAAAAAAAAAAAACAATCTAGAGGACTGAAAGCCTATCTCAATTCAATCAGTTCTGTTGATTATATTTCTTGAACATCTCTTGAATCAATTTTTTACCTCTCCTTCTTCACCACAACTATATTAGTGACAACAGCTTCTCCCCAACAAATCCTCCACACTCTATCCAACCTTATCTCTCGAACACCAAATTTTATCACATCCAAGTTCTGCTATAGACAAAACAAAACTGAAAATCTTTAGTCTTTCCCAAGATAAAGCCTAGAATTTTCAACATAGCATAAAGCTTTCAACAGACAGGTACCAAGTTATGAATCCTGTGTCATCTCTTACTATTCAACTTGCTCTAGGACACAGAATTCCATCCTTTTCTGCTTGTTTTTGCATATATTATTTCTTCTAAAATAAAAAACTTCCTGTCTGAAGAAAAGCTCTCTTTTTAATTAATTTCCAGCCTCCTCATTCATATGTTCTTAAACCTACCATCCCTTCCACAACGCTACCCTCCACCTCTATCCTTAAAATAACATTTAAGGCAAGTTTAGTCATGAATTGTATTGTATAGTATTTTAGTTTATTTGTTTGGGTGTCTATATCTCCCATCTCAACTCTGATGTTTTGCACCAAAGTGTTAAGAGTATCTTATCATATTTGCATGTTTCAGGGCAAATAAAGTTGAAATTCTTTTTTTTTAAGATTTTATTTATTTTATTTGACAGAGAGAGAGACAGCGAGGGGGAGTGGGAGAGGCAGAGGGAGAAGCAGGCTCTCCGCTGAGGAGGGAGCCCGATGCGATCCCAAGACCCTGGGGGTCATGACCTGAGCTGAAGGCGGACGCTTAACCGACTGCACCACCCAGGCGCACTGAAAGCTGGAATTCTTATTGGATAAATGGATTAAATAATATTTATTACAAATCTTCCATTCTACCAGAAAGATGCCTTTTTTTTCCCAAAAGGGAGCTTGTAAGCAAACACTAACTTAATAAATAATAACATTCATTTCTTAAAATGATGCAGACAAAATTCACTTAAAATATTCATAAAAGAAAGTAAATAAAATCTGAGGTGATCATTAGTAAGAGTTCTTGATGAGGATGGGGACATCGTTCAGATCTGAACATAAGTATAACGTTTGTGTAGTCTAGGACAAAAGGACAATAAACAATGCCAAAAAGGGGAGATGACTTTGAGGATGGAACGAACCGGTGATGTAGTAGGAGCTTATGTTGAATGGTGCCTCCAGGTGATTGGAGTTGGAATCCAGTAACTACTTACGCGTGTGTGACTTTCAGTAAGTTGTTGTGATGATAACATTCAAAATGCAGATGAGATTCTCTAGCAGAATGGGTAGTAGACAGTAAATGTTCAAAATTATTAGTTTAATGTGAATAAGAGTTAGAAGAAATGAAGCTTCCTTGGAACTCTCATGCACATGCAATATGATTCAACCTTAAGTAAAAGTGAGCTATGTTAAAATTCCACAGTCATACAAGTAGTGCTTTTTCTTCTTCCAGTTGCTTGCAATCATAGAGATTATTTCCTAAGTGATTAGCAAATAGGGTCAAAACTGTAGTGTAACTCAGGATCACATCCCAGGGGGATAGCATCACTTTGGGGAAATGCTCTTAAGAAATCATGCAGTGTCAAACAAACAAAGCATGCAAATTTCCTCAGATGAAGAGTACACTTCTGGACTTTGAAGGAGCCTGAAGGTCATCAACTCCAACTCTGCCAAATTGATCAGAAAACTGAGCCTTGGGGAGACGAAGCAGCAACCTAAAGCTGCAATTAGTTAGTTTAGCAGAATGGCTTCTAGAACATGGCTTCTCAATCTCCATAATCTCTAAATCAGTACTTCCTTCTCACTGGCTCCAGGTGGGCAACTGTCAGCAATAGTAAGATCAAGCTCTGTATCTTTGTCTTTAGATCTTTTAGGTAACCCACTTGTGCTCAGCGCAAACCCATTTTTAAGGCATGAAGAGATGCCTAGACAAAAACTCAAATTACATTTGCAGCAAAACCCCTGCTATTTCAGTACATTAGCTACAGATTCAATAAAGGTAAAGTGGTTGTTAAGCTTTTCAGCTTGAATGGCATCATTTTTTTTTATTGCACTTGGAAGAAAAATGTGGTGGCACCCACCCAAAATCATAAAACCAGAGCATCTCACAAAAGATGCTGTGAGCCTTGAGCTCCATTATAATTTCAGATTTGGTGTGCTTCCCACTCTGTAAATCACCTGAAATTTACAGCTGCACCTGCAAGCCTAAGCACGAGGCTGAACTCTTAGATAAATAGAGTTGCTCACAGTGTTCCCTGAATGTGCACTGTTAGCAAAACTGGGCCCTCAGCCCAAGTGGGGCTCCAGACTTACCCAAACTGGCTGCTTCTATTTTGTCAAAATCAATTGGAGCTTTGGGGATTAAATATATACATAAATAATGTCAATCTTTTAGATGTCCAAAGAGAGCCCCCAGTAAGAAGTAGAAAAATAAATTGATATGCCATAAATCTTAGTTGTGATATTTGATCCATTTCTAGATTTCTCTGGTTTTTCCATTTCCCCTATCATTTTTAGGGATTGACAGATTTAATTTTTGGAAGGAATTAAACATTAACAGAATCTTTATTGAGAAAACTATGTATATAATACTGGAGCAGGTGCCATGAAATGTGCACATTCATGTGCAGAATATTGAGCATATAGTGGATAAATACGTATAACTTCCATTTCCTACTCTCTGGTGAGCCTAGCATGATGTATATAGATGTTGAATCACTGTTGTACACCAAAAACTAATGTAACGTTATGTGTCAATATATGCAAATTTAAAAATTAAAATAAAATGAGATAAAAATAAAATCATGATCCAAATGATCAACAAACAGACCAACACACAAACAATGGCATTTAATTCTTGTAGTAATTGTGGATCCTAGGTATTGTCATCCTCAACTATCAAATGGCAAAATTGAGGATTAGAGCTATTCACTAGTTTGCTTAACATTACTGAATTATTAATGCAACCAGTATTTGAATCTTCTTTTCTTAGATACTAATCTATGGTCTTTCTCTGTTGTCATGTTCTAATCTGTCCAGTGCACAAATCCTTGCTTTTCACTGAGTTTCTAATAAAGACATCTCTTTCTAGGGCATATGGAACATTAAGTAGGTCTTGGAAAGGTAGATAGGATAGGAGGAAAAGGGATACAGTATGAAAGTGCAGATGCGCAAAAAGACTTTGGGTAGCACCAAAAAAAAAAAAAAAAAAAAAAACTCATTTGGCTAGAATAGTGTGTTTAACTTAAAGACCCCTAAGACAGAAAGTTGGAATGTTGAAATTAGATTGAGAAGGCTCTAAAACAGTAGAGAATTCAATCTTCAAGGACTAATAATTATCCATTACTACCAAGCGATCATCCCCGTGGGCATAAAGACATAGCTCTCACCATCATCCATAGCTGGGCTCCAGGGATCAACTCCTGCCACTGCCCTCCACCAATCACTTTCCTTCTCATGTGGATAAGAAGGGAAAACAGATTTATAAATCAGTTCTTTGTGTGAAAGGAATATATCATTAGCATTTCTTTTTTTCCCCTTTTGGAATATTATTTTGAACTTCTAAGGCATTGCTGATCGTTATTTTAAATACTGTGAAGCAACCAAAATTCTAAGATACAGTCTCAAATATAAGGAGATTTTAACTGAGTTGCAAGCATTTGTTAATAAGGTATTTTGTTCTGATATAAAAATTAAGAAAGTTTTTTAACTTATTTGCTAAGGAGGAATTTGATAGGGATTACTGATCAGGATGATTATTTTTCTTTGAACAAATGCTTCCTTTTTAAAAGTCACCTGCTATAGAAGGGTAATTAGCAATGTATTTATTTTATGAAGTCTTTTCTACCATCGTTATTCTTAGAAATGCATAGAATTTAGTTTGGACAATTTGTTCTGTGTGACTACATATAGATATGTTTCCCCCACTCCACAAAAAAAAAAAAAAAAAAAAAAAAACAGCTGGGAAATATTTCAGCTCCGTGTTTTCAGCCTTCCTTCATTTGCTCAAGGATATTCATCATAGCAGAGAAATTTCCATTTTTCCAAGAAAAGAAATCATGCTGTCCCAAAGAAGGGTGGTGTCCATGTCTTGAACACAAAGATAAGAAGTCTGTTAGAAGAGATATGATCCTCCACCTGATCGCCTTTCATTGATTCAACCTGTTCTCTCTCCTTTGTACTACCATCCCTACACCATTCTCAAAGCAGGGAAAACTATCAGCCCTCATTAAGACCCTATTAACATTTAACCAGAAAAACAAACAAACAAACAAAAAAACAGAAAAAGCCTTTATTTCCATTCTGTTTCAAGGGACACTTTAAGAATAGTACCTGAGAAAGTATAATGAGGTCTGGTGTGGTAGAATATAGCTCTGGTTTGTGTGATCTATTACCAGGGGGTAGTTGGTAACTAGGATTCCTCAAGATGTTTGGCATAAAGCAAGTCTACCAAGGAAGGTATTGTCATGAAATAAATGTCCAGCATCCTGCCTACTTTTTCTGCCTCTGAAATAAAAATAATGTTTATTAATATGTAAATTCTCTATTGCTCAAAATATTCTACCAGAAATAAACATTTGCACTTGGTATAAGCACATGTTCCTCAAACATTTGTTGACCAGGTAAAGTTTTTTCCCCCATTTTCTGACATTGCTTATTAATATTCACATGTTAGAACACAGCTTAGAAATCTTCGGCATAAATTGTACATAGATAATTCATGTGTTTCAAAGAGAATAAAATGGCAATGGAAATCGACTTTAAAATAATGATGAACTGAAGATTTTACTAAGAAAATTCATAACTAAAATTGGCTTAAAGTGAAATTTAAAATCTGAACATACCACCAACCAAGTGAGATTCTAAAAATTAATTATCAAAAGAGTCTGTTAAAAGGCAATTGGTTTAGAAAGGTTCGTGGATAAATGACAAGATTTGTGAGGAATATATAATGCAAGAAAGAAAAAGAAAGAAAGGAAGGAAGGAAGGAAGGAAGGAAGGAAGGAAGGAAGGAAGGAAGGAAGAAAGAAAGAAAGAAAGAAAGAAAGAAAGAAAGAAAGAAAGAAAGGAAGGAAGGAAGGAAGGAAGGAAGGAAGGAAGGAAGGAAGGAAGGAAGGAAGGAAGGAAGGAAGGTGGGAGGGAGGGAGGAAGGAAGAAAAGGAAGATGACATTGTTCATAAATGGTAAAGCTGTTGTTTCTAGACATTATTCTTGTCTTTATATAATTTAAGGGAATCAACTGGGAAAAATGATTAGAATTAATAGCAGAATCCAGTATGGTAACAAATTCAAAGATAAAAAGGTGTAAATGAGTATTGTTCTCATACAACATCAATATACATTAATATGAAGTCAAAATATAGTAGGAGAAAGTCACACATGTACTTTCCTGAAAAAAAAAAAATCAAAAAGGAAAAATCTTGGGAAACAATATGAATGAGCTCTTCGGAAAACTGCCAAAATTGAATTTTTTCCAAGATACACTTAAGACTCAGCCCTGCCTTGATCTTTGTTACCTCCTTTCACTGGTCAGTAGATCTTCCATGTCTGACTAGAGCAACCGCTATATTCCTCAAACATTCCATAAAATATCCTTTATAAATTAGTTGTTATTTCCCTTCTAACCTCCTCATCTAGAATAGTGTATGTGTATCATAACCTCTAACCAAATCCTTGAATGTTACATACGATTTCATGTCTTTTTCATGTAGCAACAGATGTCCTTTACACAGTTCATCACACGCTGGGTTCACTTCTGACCCCAACCCCCAAGAATCAGCCCAGCTCACAAGCTCAGTTATATTCTACTACATAAACTCTCTCACAATCCAATCAAATAGCATCTCTTCTTCAGATCCAGGACCATAGACCTGCTACACATCCATAATGTACTAGTCAGACATTATTTATTTTTATTACTTGTTTACATGTCTGTTTCTGCTGTCTGAGGATGGTGACCAACTCTTATTTAAATCACTGGACCCCATGGCCTTGCTTTGAGTGCTCCATAGGGAGCATGTTTATTGAATAAATGGGCAACTGGATGAGTGAACATCTTAAGAACTCTAATAGAAGTTTTACTTGTGCTGAAATATATAAAATGAAGATGTCATGTTAAAATTAATTAACTCAAACTCTTTATGAAATTCCACTAAAAATCTAAAGAGCGTCTATCTATTCTGAAACTTGACAAAAGGTGAATATACATAATCAATAACATTTTATAAAGTGGCTAGTAAAGGTAAACAAAAATTAGGCAAATGTTGCATGTTTACAAATTAGTAACAGAATGTCAAAACACTTGAGAATGTTTACTCTCCTTTGTAATCAAGCAAATGACATTTTCTTTTCTTTTTTTCAAATAGAATTTTTCTTTTATGAAAGTAACTTAGAAACTAAGTAAAATTAAAATAAGTGTTTAAAGGAATCCAGAATTTCCTGCTGGCTGTATGCCTTTCATAAACACAGAAACTTACTTTGGTAACCTCTTGGGAGAAAAATCTGTATCAAAAATGTGGAAGAGGCATGGTGAAGAGACGAAGAACAGGAAAGTTACTTGCCCATGGGAAAATTAAAAAATGCAAACAGAATTTGTTTTAGAATTTTAAAAACTTTTTAAAAATATTCCTAATATTATATTAGTGGCTATTGTTACAAAAACCATCTTTTTTGTTGGACAGCTGATTCCAAGTAAATTGTATTAAGTTCAGTAGAACGTTCAGTACAACCTGGTTCTGTAGGGCAAGGGGATGCAAGAAGAGCGAGTGAAGAGAGAGAAGGATGGAGAACCAAAACACATTACTTCACAAAACTTACAATCTTGCCCTCACACACCTGCCATAAAAGTAAATATTCATTTCTTTATACTTTTTGAAAGACTCCACTTAACATGGAATGTTCCTAGTTAGTTTTGCTATCTGGTCTATGTGGAGAGGACCAATCTAATACGTAGTTGCCTGTTCATCTTTCAAAATCTAGCTCAAATTTCACTTTCTTCACACAATATTCTCCGAACCCCTTAGTTGTAAGAATTGTTGAAAAGTTTTGTCTCAACTCTAATAACTCTTTATTTGTATTTATCATGTGAAACTTTTTAGTTTTTTATTTTGCTTACAGTTAATTATGCACATTTTTATCTTTCCTCTACCAGACAGTGGGTTATACTCAGCAAAGTTTCCAGATAGATCTGATTTTGTGTCTCCAAAATACAAAGATACTCTTCATACATAGTTAGGGGAAAAGTGTGAATGTTTACTAACATTTGTATCTAATGGTATAAAAAAAGGTAAACCAAACAAATATTTTAATTATCAGAAATATTTGTAATTAAAGAGGCGTTTCTCTTTTTTTCTGTGCTGAATTAGTATAGCATTACTGAATGGCTTTTCTGATGATTGATAGATACATACGTATATATACATACAGAGAGAGACAAATATCAACCTGATGAAATCTGTCCATTTGTAATTATCCAGAATACATATTATTAGTTTACAGCAAAATATTGAGGTTATTTTTTGCTTTGGGTTGGTTGTTTTGTTTTGTTTTGTTTTGTTTTTTCATGGTACCAGGACCAGGACAAACAGAAGGGAGTAAGACACTTAAAGCTCAAATTGTAAGGAAATCCTCATCAGGTTGGTGCAAGTGTGGGGTCAGCCCCTGAGAATAAGTGCCTCTTTGAATTTTGTCCCCTAGTGCCTCACTCACAACACCCTGGTCTCTGCAATAGCCCTTCTTGGAATTATCCCCCTGTTGTATCAGCTTTCTTCCAGACTTCCAGTGCCTTCCCACGATGCCTAGCTTCTGAGATGCCCTTTCTCACTAGAGCACTAAACCTCAATCGTGTTTAGGAGCCTCTCTCTCTCCTATTTCCATATCATATCTCCAGTAGTTTCTGCCCCATTCATGGGGAGAACACTGTCACATAGACAATTTTATAAATAGCCATTTCATTTTTGAGATAAAAAAGATGAAAAAAAATTGATGTTAGCTCTCCAGGTAGTACTTGCATTTTACAGAAAAATGCCTGAATAATAAGGAATGTATTTTTAGTGTCTTCAGTGTTCCCTCCATCTCCTGCATCTGCTCACACGACCTGATCCCACTGTCCATCTACAGCCTGCAGTTAAGGCCTGCCTCCTGGGAGGAATCTTCCTCAGATGTCTGTGGGGAGCTGCCACGTTGCTGTCTGCATCAGACCCTGCCCTGTTTCTAGTTTGTTCCATACACTTTTACTTTCTTATTTATTATTGTTTTCCAATTGTGTTATATGCATTGGTTTTACTACTATGATTGTAGTTTAGTTTCTTTCCAGTCAAGTTTCTTTACATTCAGATGTCTTTTATAAATCACAAAACATTAATTCTCTGACATCAAAGGAGACTGAAACAGGATAAAGAAAGCGATAGATTTAGGAGGCACGATTCTCACTTGCATCACCAAAATGAATTCACATTTGCAACCCCACCATATACCTGTGCCTAAGGCAAACACTGCTAGCATGCCTTCCCTTCCGTCTGATTACCGCCTCCTGACGGGCCACAAAAGAATCCCATTGTCCTTTCTCAAAATGAAGTGAGCATATTCTGTTTTTTTTTTTTTTTAAATGACTCACTAACCTCTAAGCTGAAAGCCAACTACACTTGGTAGCATTTTACCATTTTTCTTCATTTAAACCTCTATGCAACAATGATCCATCACTGAGTAAGATGCTCAATGACTTTGGAAGTGGAGATCAGGAGATATTATAACCTAGTAGTCTTTTTTTCCCCTAAGACAATTTAACCCTCCTTGTCAAACAGTGATGATGCAACATACTTTTAGGGTGGGACTCGATTTTAACCCACATTACTGGAAATGATACATTGTTTCTTTGTTGGTTAAACTTCAGTTAAAAACTAAATTAAACAGTAGTAGATAAAGAAAATAGTTTAACTTTTGCTGACTTAGATATGGGAACAAAAAAAATGAGGAGAGATTATTTAGTTCCCCCAAAAACGTAAGTGGTGATTTTTTTTTCAAGAATATATCAATAAAGAAATCATTGTGAGTATTTTAGAACAGGGGCTTTGGGGCAGAAAGATTTAGTATTAATACTGCTTTACGTTTTCGTAATGGAGAATTTTGAACATGCGCAAGAGTCGTTTTGTGTGGTGAAATTTCCTTGTACCCACCACCTGAATGTGGCTGCTATCAATCCTGGCTAGTCCTGACCCAGCCACGCCCCCAACCCACCTTTCTCCTACAGATTTTTTTGAATGAATCTCAGAAATCATATCATTTTGTGTTAATATTTCAGTATGTAATTCCAAAGTGGGAAACTCATTTTATTTACATAATCAAAATATTATTGTCAGATGTAAAATTTATAAATTATTATTATCATCAAATATCCAGTCGTCATTGAAATTTCCAATTGTTCATTAATAAGAACTGGCCCTTGGACTCCACTTTTCCAGCAATTTCTGTATGGCCTTGCTCTCCATTTCTGTAAAATGAAGTTAAAAGCCTCCCCCGAAAAGTATGTCCCGAGGATTAAATAAGGTGAGTCACATAGACATAGATACAGATACAGATACACATCCCTGAGAAAGTGTAAGACTGACAACTCACTCACTTACAAAATGCATATATACGTATAATTTTTTATAATGCATTTTAGATACTTTTGGAATTCACATTAAAACTAAGCCATCCAATGGGGCACCTGGGTGGCTCAGTCAGTTAAGCGTCTGCCTTCAGCTCAGGTTGTGTTCCCGGGGTCCTGGGATCGAACCCCATATCGGGCTCTCTGCTCAGCAGTGAATCTGCTTCACCCTCTGCCTCTGTGCTCCCTCTCCCGCTGTGCTCCCTCTGCCTCTGTGCTCCCTCTCCCTCTGTGCTCCCTCTGCCTCTATGCTCCCTCTGCCACTGTGCTCCCTCTGCTTCTGTGCTCCCTCTCCCCCCTGTGCTCCCTCTGCCTCTGTGCTCCCTCTCCCCCTGTGCTCCCTCTGCCTCTGTGCTCCCTCTCCCCCTGTGCTCCCTCTGCCTCTGTGCTCCCTCTCCCCCTGTGCTCCCTCTGCCTCTATCCTCCCTCTCCCTCTGTGCTCCCTCTCCCCCTGTGCTCCCTCTCCCCCTGTGCTCTCTCAAATAAATAAATAAAATCTTTAAAAACAAACAAACAAAAAACTAAGCCATCCAAAAGCTTTCAAGGCCAAATATAAGAAACTTGAGTCTGGGAAAACTGCAAATCACACTGACCATCTTCCAATTCTACCTTTGTTTCTTCTCTTCTTTCTCTGACTTCTATAATATGGTTTCTAGATTGTGTTTTTACTTATGTGGAGCCCCAAGAATGCCCAGACCCATTGACCTTGCTTTGCCTCTTCCTCACTTAAATGTATCTATTTGGGTCCAAAAGAAAATGGCTAGCACCTGTTGTCACTTAGAAATGATAACAAACAAAACCACACGAGGAAAAACAGAGTGGCAATGCATAAACTTATTTATTTCAGAGCATAATTTTGAGACTATGGGGCAATTTTTAAGCAGAAATTTCTCTGCATCTGAATCCACAGAAGGAAAAGCCCATTCCAACTATATATTTATAAAACTAAGTAGTCTCCCCTAATGTAGATAGGTCAGTCCCCGTTATAAAATTTTCCTTCTTTCGATATCATTTCAAATGAAGTATGGCAAGGAGAGGTATTAAATGTATTAGAATAAATTACCCCATTGAAGCTAAAGTCCAAATAAATTTTTAATGATAAATAATGCTTTATTGCTAATAAGGACTATCTAAATTTTGCCTTCTATGAACAGTGTATGTGTGAGCCCATTTTCCCACAGTCTCACCTCCATTTTTATTTTTAATTTGTGCTCATTTGATATGTGAAAATACTATCTCTTTGTTTGAAGTTACACTTCTTTGGTTTAAAGTATGGTTGAATATTTGATATTTTATTTTATTTTAAAATTTCATTTATTTGTCAGAGAGACAGAGACAGAGAGAGAGAACACAAGCAGGGGGAGTGGCAGGCAGAGGGAGAAGCAGGCTCCCTCCTGAACAAGGAGCCTGATGTGGGCCTTGATCCCAAGACCCTGGGATCATGATCTGAACCGAAGGCATACGCCCAACCGACTGAGCCACCCAGGTGTCCCTATTTGATATTTTATTGCCTATTATTGTATGTCTTTTATGCACGTTTACATGCTTCTTACATTTTTTTTTGAACATTGCCTTTTTATATTGAATGTCTTTATCATGTGTACATAGTAGTTTTCAGCTCCCTTTTGTCCAGGTCGCCAAACTGACTCTGAAGCGCCTGTATTTTTGATTGGCATTGTGTGTCTTGAATACCAATAACCACACGGCATTTAAAAGTTGAGGATTTTAAAGTATTTCATAGTTAATGAATTCCCAGCCCACTGCAGTGTTACAAAGACCTTTCAAAGATGATAAGTTGAAAGTGACATTTTCCTGGAGGTATGGTCAGAGAGATGGCAAATTTACAATCAGAAACAAGAGTCCAGATGCAATACTAACTTCATCCTCTCCTTTTGTTTGTTTGTTTGTTTGTTTTTTACTTGTTGTTATAGGAAATAGAAAACAGTATCTAGTCAGGCATCTGTGAAAGTCAAATCAGTCTGGGGTTGTTTTTGGTTTGGTTTGTTTTGGTTTGGTTTTGGGGTTTTGGTTATCATCTTGTCTTCCGTGTGTGAGGTCCAACATATAGAACTTTGTTATTTACTAATATCCCTATACAACCTTGTCGGGTGATGGTAAATAGTCCATCAAATACATATAAGCATTGCCTGGGTGCCCAGAACTGTGTTCTGGGAGACACAAGAAAAGGGAAGGAATGGCTCTGTTAATACCCCAAAAGGCTGGATTTGGGGAGGACAGCATCTGAGAGGATGCCTTTGCCTAAACAGTTTTGAAGTTACTTCTGCAATTTCCTTCAGAACCTGCTTGCACTACTGTTGTATCTTACTTAAACTGTAATTTTTTTAAAAAAAAATTAATGCCAATTTGATCATTATGTATTTTACTAACCTTAATTTAAAATAACAAATGGCTATTAATCCACCTCATCTTTACCCCCTAGTCCCTTACTGGCAAATTCATCTTCAAAGAGGAAACAATGCTTTGTCATTATTGAAAATATTCTAAGGAATACCATCATCAAACTGCCCTCCCCAAAAAAACAAAATTAAAAGAAGGTCCTTCTGGAGTAGAAGCAATGTTTGGACAGCTTATGTGTCTACTTTATTTATCGTTGTTTCCTTAGGGCCAGCCTCGGTGCCTGGCATATAGTAGACACTTGATGATTTTTATTAAATAAATGCATTAAAGGAATTCAGAATTCAGAATCATTTGAGAAAGCCAGAATTTACTAATGTATGACTGACTTTGAGGATATTCCTCATATACAAGGAACAAATACCTCCTTTGTGCAGGTTTACAAGATTCAGCATTTAAAAAATAAAATGGTATTTAGAAATTACCCAAATTATTCACAGATGTTTATAAGTGAGCTATTATTTGATAATCAAAAGGAATCAGTTATATGATATATATATGTATACGTGTGTGTGTGTGTGTGTGTGTGTGTGCCTCCAAATAAGACAATCTCTTTCACTATGTGGAAAATGTGTTAGAATAATAATATTTCTTGACAGTTTTCTAGGATAACCAACTTTAACAAACAGGCATAATTAATTGGAAAGGACAGGATCAAAATTATCTAGCAGGATAATTTGATATGCAATTGAGGCTTAATAGATTAGAAAATATAATTAATTATTTAATTATAGGGAAAATGTCTATTGTTTGTTAATTGTCAAGTGATTGCATAGTAAAAATAGTCCACTAATTACTTATTAATTTAAGATAACCATTTGAGGATTTAGGGGCAGTAAACTGTTTTCAATTATAAAAAAGTTAATTGAGCATTTTTTCCTTTCTTTTGTGAGTCTTGGCTTCTCTGACACCTGACTAGAACTGTTAATGCAACCTTGTGTTCGTGCTTTGAGAACTTTCCTTTCAGAAATTGTTGTCATTTGAGGATAAAATGTCTGTATCTCTCTACCTCATTGACTCCCCATCTGTTGTCAACAATCATTTGAGAACATTTCTTATTTTCCTCAAGCTGTCTCTTAATTTCTTTTTCTCTTTTTAACAGTTTCATAATTAACACTATATTGTGGTAAATATCCTTGGGAAAAATGCTATAAAAATATTTCAGTGCAGAATATTTACATTACAGAAGACTTGAGGTAATCTGACTCCCATAATGGTACCCAAACTCCCTTTCTTTTTATTGAGGAATGAATGTTATGCATTTCATTGCTGGTATTGTTGTTAGTAAATAGAACATAATTATGTAAACTAAAACAAACTGGATGGGTGGGTTTGGTTTCTGAACAAAAAGTTGGCATCCTGAAATAACCGATTATTAAATTCAGAATAAACTGCTGAAATTTCCCCAGATTAACTTCAAAAGTGACATTTGGTTTATCTAGCCCTGTAGGTCCATCAATGAGGTCTTATTAATACCTCCCATTTCACTGTCAAATTCAAGAACCTCATTTCATTCAAATAACATCAATTACTTAAAAATGCATTTCTATATATTTCTAGATGTTATTCCAGGTGTAATGCAGAGAAGAAAATGACTGCAACCTTTCAGAAATCAGTAAATGTTCATAGCAACTTCAAGAAGAGAGTGGCATTTTGCTTCTCTAGGGAGGGAATAGAGATTGGGTTGGGGGGGTTGGGAAATGTATTCCAAATCTAATTTGCAAACATACTTCAAGTAACAAAATTAGGATTAGTTTCTACAAGCTGAAAATTTTTACACTGTCATGAAGAATAGTAAGATAGGACCTGGGATTGTTATATTATTTGTTCCTACTCAATAAGTTATCCTTCTTGATTTAGGGATATACATTAAACATTGTGGAAAGCCTTCTTATATAAACTAATTACAGGCTTAGAAGTAGGGAAACAACTACTATAAATATTGTACAGAATAAACAAGTTGAAAATAAGTATTTACTTTGGATAATTCAGCCAAAATCATTTCTTACAGTAACATAAATTGAACAGTAAATGTAATTAGGCATCTCTTGTATATTAATTAGTAACTTTTATGACACTTAGAGATATTAAATTTAAATAGTTCCAAAATGGCTTGAACATCCCCAAGTTTTGTTTCTGCCTCAATTCTTACAGATGCTTAACCTCTGAAGGTGACAGAATGATCCCATCTTAACATTTCCCCAACTTGCATATGACATGAGGGAAGTCCTCTGATTTCATGATATTGAAAATTGATTTACTATAGTAATAGAACTTATATTAAAATTTTCTTGGAACAGAAAGGAAGAAACAAAACAATTTTTATCAGACCAACCTTAATAACCCATGACCAAACATAAACCTTAGCCCTGTTACGTTCTTCTCTCTGCCTCTTTCGACTTTGGAAAAGACATTCTATACTGAATCGGGCAATATCGTGGATTGTGAACTCATAGATTTAAATCCCAGCTCTGCTATTTAATAGCTGTGTGATCTTGGAGAATATATTAACATCTCTGAATCTTTATTCTCTCACATATAAGCTTAGATAACAGTAGATCTTGCCATATGGATTGTTATCAGAATTAAGTGACATGTACACAAGGCATTCAACATAGTCTCTAGTGTATATTAATTGTTCATTAACTGTTAATCATCAATAGTATCAGCACTGTTGTCTTTAGAACTAAAGATGAAACAAAAGGGCAAGACAAAAGAGAGCTGTTAGAAGAATGTGTGGAATAAAATAAAGGTGAGCAGGAAGATGGGAAGGCATGGAGAATGTCCTGGTGTAGGCACACGCACAAAGAAAGAGGCTAGTATTTGTTGAGCAATTACAATATTCCAGAGCCTTTGAAACAAACTTGTTACCCATTTCAAACTTGCATAATAAGTATTATAATGTCTTTCAGCTTATAATGAAACAGGCTTAGAAAAGTTGTGCAGTTAGACCAAAGTCACATGATGAATATACTACTGACCAAGAGGAATTAATACTCAAATATTTTACTTCATTTTTCATGGTTTTCTTTTCATTTTTTCATGTATCATTCATTATATCTCAAGGCTAGAAAAACTACCTCCAAATACACCATTTAATAACTTTATTCCTCTAATAATTTTCCTCTTTTCCCATTTAAAACTAATTCTTAGAGTACTTGGGCCCTTTGATGAATCTTTCAGCTTCTCCTCAACTTTATGTCATCTCCCCTTCTCTTCAGGACAAAGAGAGAACAAGGAATTTCTTCTGGGATTTAAGAGGTTCTCTCATACTCTGGAAAGTCAAAAACATTGCTAACTACAATATTCACTTAAATTTGATTTTGCAGATTTCAGATTACATAATTAATCATCCAAAATGTTTTCAACTGTTTTCTTACCCATAATCATTATCTATTTCCTGATGGCTCTTACTGAAACTTAGTTTTTCTAGTCATGGCTTAGCTTATAGTTATACATAGGATGCTGGTTCCCTGGGGTACCCTCTTCAAGAAATCATAGCGGCTCCCGGGTGGCTCAGTCATTTAAGTGTCTGATTCTTGGTTTTGGCTCGGGTCATGATCTCAGGGTCATGAGGTCAAGCCCACAGGGAGTCTGCTTGAGATTCTCTTCCTGTCCCTCTGCCCCTCCACTCATGCTTGCTCACTCTCTCTCAAATGAATAGATAAATCTTTTTTTAAAAAATGAAATCTTACCATAGATGGTTAGATGTACAAGCAAACACATACCTAAATAAGTGTGAAAATTGTCAAGTGACTGGACAAGTTTGCTATTGCTTTTTTCATTGTGTTTTTTTTTCCAGAAAATACTCCCATAATTTGGGGACACTCCTGATGTTTTCGTTAAAATATTTGGAGCATTTATTGCCTCAAATGATTAATGCTTAATAATATTATTATGAGCCTAAACCAAAATAAATGGTACTTTTCATTCAGAAAGTTCTTTTCCTGAATTCAAAGAGGAATTAGAGATCCTCACAATTTGAGTCATATTCTTTGTGTATGATTCTATTTACCATTGACTTTAGAATTTACGATACTCTGGGGAGCTTGGGTGGCTCAGTTGGCTAAGCATCTGCCTTCAGCTCAGGTCATGATCCGGGGGTCCTTGGATCAAGCCTGTTGTCCTATCAGGCTCCCTGCTTAGAAGGCGGTCTGCTTCTTCCTCTGCCCTTGCCCCTCCCCAACTTGTGCTCTCTGTCTCTCTCTCTTTCTCTCAGATAAATAAATAAAATCTTTTAAAAAAAGGAATATAAGATAATCCAGGGTACTATTTATTTTTCTTTTTTTTTAACAGAAATATAGTTTCTCACTCATTTGCCATTGAACTCATTCTCTCCTCCCCTCCCTTCCCAGGAGATCAGGGGGTGGGATCAAAAAGTTCTAACCTTCTATTGAGGATTGGTCCCCTGGCAACAAGCCCCAATTCTTAGGTACTTTCCAAAAGTCACCTCATTACCATAAACCCAGTTGTGGTGGAAAGAGACTTATTATGAATAACAAGACCTCCATTTTACCTTTATGGCTCTGAAGCAATTTCAAGAACTGAGTACAAGAGACTAAATATCATGACAAAAAATGCTCCCATTGCTCTTATTGCTCAGGAAATTCTAAGGATTTTGGGAGCTGTGAGCCAGGAACCATGGAAAATGAACAAATTTGTATGAAAAATATATATTGGTCATTCAGATGACCAAATATATATTTCTTATAAATCACAATATCGCATTTAGTCTTTTAACTGATGTGTCTTCTTCCTATTATTAAATTTTCTACCTATGAGGGGAAGATCAGATCTTTATGGTCTTCCAAAAAGGAGTTTTATTAGTCATGGTCTACCAGCACAGTGACATCAGCCTTTTTTGAAATCACCCATTCGGAGTTTATTCAAGTACTGCTGTGTAACATTGTATGTAGTTTCTTCTTTTCCTATTTAATGAATTTTATATATGGATCATCTTTCCAAAGAGATCTGTACATTTTATGTATGTATCATCTAACATCTTATGTATGTATCATCTACAAAAGTAGCATATAAGATAACTAAGTAAATATTTTGATGTTCCCACAAATCCTAGCTCAGACTTAAAAAACAATCTTTAGGAGTTTGAGCAACTAAAGATGGAGAAAGCATACTTATCTCAAATGACATATTATCTACAGACGTGATATGATGGAATATGATCATGATGGGATAATACATTTGTATTGCTCAAAAACTTAAAAAAAAAGCAAGCAGAAAGTGGAAATGGGATGAAATGTTCTTAAGTATACTCTAATCTTAAATCTACTTTTTGCAACCGTCAAAGAAGTCTGATCTTTGAGGGCATGAGGAAAAAAGTCACTTGTAGCAACTATATAAAAATTCCTAGACCCTGGAATTATCTTACATGATTGCAATAATGTGGACCAGGAGTCCAAGTATACTTGCAAGGCATGATTCACTATTCTAACTCTAGGAACATATGCAAAGAGAAAACTGACCAAATTTTATGTGCTAAGATTCTCATTGAAGAATTATTTAAAGTAACGGATATTTGTAAATTGACTTTAAGTCCAAAAATAAGGGTTTGTTTAACTAAATCATGCTATCTATTCAATGGGGTATTACACATCCTTTAAAAATTACTTTTAGAAAGGGTATTTAATGGCACTGGAGTAAAGAGTAAAAGGAAAGACAGAAAAATGCCAAAAATGTTTTTGTTATTTAATTAAAAGGAGCAGCATATATTTAAGGCAAAGACATATCAAAATATTATTTTTATATTTTCCCTAAAAAAGAAGTCTTTTAA
This sequence comes from Eumetopias jubatus, assembly GCF_037043125.1. Lineage (NCBI taxonomy): Eukaryota > Metazoa > Chordata > Mammalia > Carnivora > Otariidae > Eumetopias > Eumetopias jubatus. The sequence continues at coordinate 47,376,676 of NW_028274815.1, forward strand.
ATTTTATAATTTAAAATTGCCTCTGTTTTCAAAATGCTTTATGATGAGCATGTTAACCATTTTGTAATCATGAGGTTTACTTTAGGAAATCATTTTGATGAGTTAATAACTTTAATAATACAATTAAAACTTTATTATATCTTTATTAATAGCATCATATTTTATAATGATACACATTATATTTATTAGATAATATGTATTTGCTAATATGAATTATAAGTAGATATTTCAATACATAGTTAAACTGAGAAAATCAATCATCAGCCTTCCTCTGCTAGTTTTTATCATGATCAGACTATCATATATTTGAAAGGTGCGTTGAATGTGAGGACAGCTGAGGTATTTTTAAGTTTTATTTTTTTTTATTTACCCTCTCCAGTGCTGAGATAAAATATGTTGGGTAGAGATTAATTTATGAATTCAACTACTCTGGCCCACTTAGAACATCCATACAAAGTTGAGGAACAAATGGCAAATTTACAATCAGAGTTTGCTGCGTGGATGTGGATGGGTAAGTCACAGAGGATTCTTTTAAAGGAAAATAAGAGCTTTAAAATAAAACTCCTCACCCTTTATGATCACTCCCTTGCAGAGTTCATTTACTTTTATGGTTTCAACCATTATTTCTGTGTCAAACAACTCCCAAATCTGTATTTCCAACTATAATCACTCACCCAAGTTCCGGATTCATATTTCATACCCAGTTCCACTTAGATATCCAACAATCACTGCAAACTCAAAACAACCCACCATAACTCTCCCCATCCAATAAACGTGTTCTATTTTCTAACTTTCCAGTTTTGCTAATAGTATCAAAATATGTCTAGTGTTCCATGCCCTCCCCCTTCTCTCAACATTTACAGCTTGGTAGTGGCTGAATTCCTCCAGGCCCTTTAGCCACTGGGTTAGATCAATCAGCGTGTTCTGTTGACTTTTTTTTCTTGATCCTTCGCAGCTTTCTACTGCAGCCACATGCTCTCGAAGCTACCTTCAACATGTCCTAGCTAGAGACCTGCAGTTGTCTTTGTCTCGGACAAAGTACAGAGAGATGTTATCGCTGACTTTTAATCAAGCCACTGCCTCATCCAGGAGCTATAGTTAATTTAAAATGGCAACTTGGGAACTAGAATGTTGTTACTTAAATTCAGTCTGTATGTATCAAAAAGCACCCACTCGAACACATCGTTGTTATCATAAACTGGATATACGTTGAGAAAATTCAAACCTAAAGAGAAAAGGTAAAAATATTCAATCATATTTCAACAAATTTTTATCCAAGCCCTAAGAGATTCTTAGCCTCCTCTACCCTAGTAAGCAGGACAGAGAAAAGAATCACTTAAGGATGCACGAAAACAATGTATTAGAAAATGGACCACAGGAAATCAGGAGAAGTGCAATCCAGGTGGTGGTCACAGAGACAGCACGTGTGTGTGTGTGTGTGTGTGTGTGTGTAAAGCTTTAAATCAACCTGAATGTGTGTGTAAAGTACCTGCTTCACATTCCACATATTCTAGGCTCAATAAGGATGCAAAGAAGCTTAAGACAAATTTCCTAATGGTTTACAATCAAATTGGTGATAGGAAATTCAGACATACTAAACAAAAACAATTAAGATAAAATAGAACACAGACATCTCTAAGTGTCAAAACCTAATTTGTGTCTGCCAGTGTGTTCTAGAACAAATTTTCAGGAAGTGGGAGCCTATGTTACATTATTTTTAAGAAGGGCAAAATATTGGGATCCCAATGTATCCAAATCCCCAAACATCTTCTTGCAAATCACTAAAATATTTGAACTACTAAAAGAACAATCCATTGAGGATTTCTGCAGAATAGAATGTTTTTAAGGTATCAATTATCAAATTATTTAATCTCTATTGAACCCAAAGGATATGTTGGTATGTAGAATACAAAGATACTATACTGTGTCAGATATAGATTACATTTCCTTTCTGCACTGCAACAAACATGAATGACCATACAAATTCGAAAAAGAGGAAGGAGGAGGAGGAAGAGAAGAAGAAAAAGGAGAAGGGGGAGAAAAAGAAGAAAAGAAGAAGAGGAAGAAGGAGGAGGAGGAGGAGAAAAAGAGGAAGGAGAATGGAAGAAGGAGAGGAACAGTAAAGATACTAAAGATGGAACCTGAATCGCACCCAGGTGATAGTGCCAAGAGGTGCTTGGTAAATGGTAACACTGGAGCCCCTGAAGGCCTCATTCTTAGGAAGGAAGGGGTAGTGGTTAGTGACACCAGTGGGAACTCAGGAAAGCAATTGAACGGAGATGCAGCTTTCTGGCATCCTTCTCTCAGATGTCAACATTTTCCTGATATATGAATATGTTTGTTAAAGTAGTGTTACAAATCACGGATTTGAGGTAATCATTTTGTAAGTAGAGCAAAATTTGAAATATTCCATAACCAGATATTAAGGGATACACCTTCTTATTAGCTACTGAATTGTGTATTTGGGATTATATATGCTATAGAAGGAATTAAATCGATGAAGGTCAAACAGCAAAGCTATTGTAACAGGAAACACATTAGGGAGAGTCATGTAAGTGGTTGCCACGGAATAAAGTATTCCTAGGTGTAGAATAGAGAAGCAGAGATGCAGAGACCATGAAAAGGTTATTTTAAAGCATTTACATATAAGCATACACACATGCGCACACACACAGAAACACAAAGCAATGAAAGTACATAGACAGAAATGCCAAATTTGGAAATAACATTCAGTAGTTACAAACCACCTGAAATTTTTAATATATGTTCATTGTATGTGTCTGTATATGGGGTCATTATATATTCATTATATACACAATTTATTTTATTATTAACCATGACTTAGTGTTTTGCAATTACAAGATAGAATTAAAGAAAAAGTATCTCCACCAATAATATCACCTTTTAACAAGATGGGATGTGGAACATTGCTAACTTTATAAAAGCAAACGAAAATCTTAAAAGTAAGTAACTGGCTAGTACTGCAAATCCAATTGTACTAAATTGTAACTGCATAAAACTCTATTTTTAAAGATGACATAATTAGAACTATGACATCATCATTCATATATTTATATATTTTTACTGGATCAGACATAAATAGTAACAGCTATATTTGTATTCTAAAAATCAAACTAGAATTAACACTGGGTACATTCACCAAATGTGTTGCACTTGCCTTACCTTAAATATAAATTATTTAACATAAAACTTTTTACCTACTTTTAAATAAGCACAGTCTATTTCTTATTGTTGCAATGTTAGTTCATAAAAACATTATTTTTAAGACATGCTGATAATGTAAAGAGTAATTTTAAACTTTTTAAAAGATTTTCCTTATTTATTTGAGAGAGAGACAGAGAGAGTACAAGCAGGGGGAGGGGCAGAGGGAGAGGGAGAAGCAGGCTCCCTGCTCAGCCATGGGGCTTGGGCCCAGGACCCTGGGATCATGAGCTGAGCTGAAGGCAGACGCTTAACTGACTGAGCGACCCAGGTGCCTCTAATGTTAAATTCTGAGACAAAGTTTCTAATGTTAATATAAACACAGAATCTTAAAACACACGATTTAAGAATTCAAAAGATACAAACATTCTGCTTTCCATTCCATTTTATGGTCTCTGGAGCACTTGTACACAGCACCCACAAGTCTATCTCTCTTTCTTAAAGACACACACAGCCACATGCAGACAACTTACTTTAAAACACAGAAACAGGGGGCCTGGGTGGCTCGGTCATTAAGTGTCTGCCTTCGGCTCAGGTCATGATCCCAGGGCCCTGGGATCAAGCCCCTCATGGAGCTCGCTGCTCAGCGGGAAGCCTGCTTCTCCCTCTCCCACTCCCCCTGCTTGTGTTCCCTCTCTTGCTGTGTCTCTCTGTCAAATAAATAAATAAAATCTTTAAAAAAATAAAATAAAACACAGAAATAACAAGAGGCAGGCAGGACTAAAATCTCTTTACAGTCTTACTTATTCCTTTTCATTTACCTTGCAAGAATAAAAAATAAAATTCCAGAAGGAGGAAGCGAAAAGTTTAAAAAATGGTTGACGTTAATAATTGAAATGAAAAGCTTCAGATTTTTTTTAAAAAGCGTACAGCTATTAAGATTAAAAATAGAGTAGACATAGCTGACTTAAATATAAGATAACATAGTTTTATAGAAATGTGACTACTTTGATGATGGTAAGGACACTGTACCGTCTTGCACACTGGCTGTGGAAGAATTTGGAGTCTCTAAGATTCCTGCACGAAAGAATAATAGCCCTAGTAATCAAATTACTGTTACTTCTGACATGTAAAATGATAGAGATTTATTTTTCTTCTGGAAGGTTTTTATTATACATTGTTCAAGTTCAAGCTGATCAGAGTCCTGAAATACATGCTTTTGGTAATCTAAGGCTAACTGGATGGACAATTAGTCTTTGGGCATCTGTCAAGGCTGCTGTGGATTCCCACAAAAGGTGAATTAAACTAAATGACCATTCATGTTTCTTCATTCTCCATAATTCTACTGTTTTAAAAATAAATTTAAGATGTATAAATGAAAATCCTATGAAGTCTACAGTCTTGAATTAAAACGTAAGGCAAAGGTCCAATACTCTGAGTGTCAAGAGCAAGAAACTGCTAAAATACTAGAATACCTTGCTTTTACTTTTTTAGGGCACATTGATAAAATCAACAACCCACAGAAAATGAAAGAGAAAATCAGAATAATTGAAATATAACTCTTGTTCTCCACATGGATTTATATAACAAAGATGAACTGACTAATTAGTTTATGCATAGAAGTACGTTAAGCAATAAAAAAAAAAATCCAGTTTACATGTTACGACAATGGGTGAGGGAAAGCCTTAACCAATCAAAAAGCAATTACATGACAGTCTATGATTAAGGACCAGATGGTGGTACAGATCCTATGTGCTGTGTGGTCATAGGTGAGCAGTTTCTCTATTAAATGAAATGAACAATAAAGATAGGTGATGATAGGATTAAACAGAATCCTTTAGGCAGGAAAAGACCCTAGTATTTGTGGGATGGGAGAAAAGTACAAATGGACATATCGAGGTTTTATCCTGATCCTCCTCTTTTCCTGCCTCTAGTTCTTCTTGCCCTCAAGGAGCCTCATACACATGCATATGGACTCTGTCAACCTCAGATTAAAGTTCTGCCTATAACTCTCTTAATACCTGGCCAACAGTTGCTCCTTGGCTTGGCTGTCTTTGTGTTCAATCTGCAGTGGGAGTTTAGGGTTGTTTGAGAAGGGAATTCAAGATCTGGGATTTAAGACTGTGAACTTGATGAACAGCATAAGCTTTGAATGGGCTTGTTCTGTTGGTCTCATAGACCCCAGTCACACAGGGGTGGGGAGTGGAGATGGTCACAGCTGAAACAAAGACAGAGCTAGGCTCTTCAAAGCAGATGGTCTAGGGCAGAATATGGTAAGTATATTATGTGGTAAGAGATTATAGGAAAAGAACCCCAAAGCCTAATGACTGAATGAACATTACAGATGAGGGACCAAAGAGAAATTTACAGCCAATTTGAAGTTATGAAGCAAGAGTTAGGTTGCCGTTGGGGGCATGAGTAAGGAAGACTGCAAAGGTGGATTGGCGTAATAGATTGGTTTAGTGCTGGACATGTTAAATTTGTCCCATTCTTCTACAGCTCCAAAGTGAAAAGAAGCTGAGAGCTAGAGGATGAACTTGCCTTCAGTTTCTATGAGGAGGCAATAGGCACCATGCTCATATGGGCTTAAAGTGTCTTTGCAAGCAGTGAAGCAAAGGTCTGTTTTTGAAAACACAAAGGGAAATCCAGTGGTACCTAGCATTCATGTCACCCTCAATGCAATAGCTGTAGTAAGAAATTGTTAACTCCCTAATGGATCTGCACACTCTTCTCTCCAAGGGCAGCATTACACTAACACTTGAGAAGGAATTTTTCTGATTCTTTGTAAGTGTCATCGTTTCATACTCTGAACACTTCAAAGCATAGGAAGTCAAGAGAACTGGCACTAAGTCTCTTTGAAATGTGCATTACAATGATATCATTTCCACTTCATATTACTGCTCCATTTTTAGACACTACACACATAGCATTTGGGCCCAAATAAGATGCAATTATGAAGGAGATGAAATGAAGGCAGCCTCTGCCTCTTGAGGTTTTAAGAGCTTTCCTCCTTTCCTGCAGTTTGGGAAGGAGTAGCAACTCTTTAGAGAATGTGGTAGTGTCCTAAATGACATGCTCAGGCAGTCAGGCAATCACTTGCCATCACATCATTCAACGTTAAAGAGAAACTCATAGCAGATTATTCTATTCCAAAAAATTGGTAGTAATAAGGAAATGATGAAAGAAATGTTTCTTCTTTCTATTAAATCCAAAATCAGTGTGTTAACACTTAAGCAAGACTTTTCTAACATAGGCAACCAATCTCTTATTCTCTCACTATTTCCCAAGAGTAAAAGCAAATGACATTTTCCTGTGTATTCTGAAAATAACATTTCATTTGTTCTATTGTGTTCCCACACTAGTCTGTTATATTTAGAATCAGTAACTGTGGAAAATGGAAATTCTGATTCCTGAGAAAAAGCAAGAATACAGTAATATTATTATACTACCTAATTCCCATGGAGAGATGGCTTTAATGTCAGACATGAGAGGAGAGAAAAACAACTGTAAGCACCTGGTATCCTGGTAGATATTGGGAATTGCCTCAAACTAGAGCAACATGTTTGTAATCTTATCAGGACTCAATATATTGATCTTAACTACACAATCTATGAAAAAAAGAAGTTGGCTGATTTCTTTATCCTCATATACAACTTTTTGTACATGGGTCGGGAAGTTGGTCGATTTAAATAACTCATTTTTAGAATCCAGTGAGTTTCTCAATGCTGTGAAATACATCCATCCATCAAGATAGAACCATCACAGCATGTAGTTTCTAGCATCACCATGATCCTGAGCTGAAATCTGAGCAGCATGCAGGGGAAACAGAGAAGCACTATGTGCTTTTGTTTTAATGGGAACTCATAACTGGTACACATTAGAGCAGGGGAGTCATAAGGGCAGACCTGTGGAATTTGGTGCTTCTTGTTTAAGACCCAAAACTTTCTCTTCAAGTACTCAGGAATGATTAGGTTCTGAGACTAACCCTTGCTATCTAAAATACCTAGAGGCTTGAAACATAGACCAATTTTCTGGTTTATTTTAAAATGGAAAATAATGTCATAGGGTCTTGAAATATTTAAAGTTGGTGTGATCAGCCCGTTTCCTCCTCTACCATCCAACACTATGGTAAGCCAAAGCAAAATCAGAAACCACTCTATTGATTTACCACAAGAACTAATGGTACAGAAAAGAGAAATTCTCACAAGTCCAGCACATCAGCACCTTTTCTTCATAGAATGGATGTGCACAGAATCTGAGGGTGGCTTGGTGAGCATCGAAACAAAACAAGGCAACTGGGTGAATCAAAGCTTAATGTGCCTGCCTGAGGAAGCTGGAATCCTCTCTCATGATTGTGATGAGTTTCCCTTCAAGAATGAAAATACACATCCCCTTGCCTGCAGAATTTTGCAGTTATTTCTACTCCACAGATGGACTTCTCATAGGAGGCAGAGGTGTTTTGAGATGAGTTAATGTACACTTGTTACTGCGTAGTACTTGAATCGGTGTGATGAATATCTTCCCTCATGACTTTCCTTTTATCTCTGCTTTTAGGGCTGACCAAATCTTTCTTCTGAATGACACAAGATTTTTTAAGTAGTTTAATGCAGTTCATTTAAAGGACTGCTAAATCCTTCTAACTTTGTAACTATTTTATCTCCTACAGGTGAATTTCAAAATCCATTATAGATATATATATATTCCATTATTTATATAATATATAAATTACATATATAATACACAAATACTTTTATTTAGTTAGTTCTAGGTAGCAATTTATGTTTCAAAGGCAATCCATTTTCCTACTTTCCAAATTCTTAGCAATGACATCAGTGTAGTCCTTAACATTGTCAACCTTATTATTTCCCTTTTATGAATGATTAGATTATGCTAAAAGGGTTTATGTAACTTGTTTAAGATTACACATCTGGTGTGCAACGATACTTAGGTTCAAAACCAGCTGTTCCTCACTCCTAATCCTAAATTCTTCACCACTATATTAAAATATTTGAAGGTTTTCCTATGATCTATTTCCATTAGTTTTGCTAAGTTCTTTGTGTCCCTAACAATTGCATTTGATAATGACCTAGTATCTTCAATATTAAGAAAAAATGTTTCTGTACAGATACTATGGCATTTCTTTGGTCCTCCTCACAGCAAAACCTCTGAATAACATTTGTTCATATGTAACCACCTCTTCCTTCTTTCTCATTGTCTCCTCAGTTGTCTATGTGAACTTGCATCCACTCAACTCCAGTGAGACTTACTTTGATCAAGGTCATTAATTACTCTATGTTAACAAATTCAGTATCCACTTCTATGATTTGTTTTAATATATTTAATATTTTATATATTTTAATTTTAATTTATTGATAGTATACTTGGTTTTAACATTTAATATATAATATAAATACTTATTCCATAAAATAATTTCTGTTCTTGAACACTACAACTCCGTAGGCTCTTGGTTTTCTTCCTATCCCATTCTCCTTTTCTAGCATTTTCCCTTTGACTTAACCTCTTAATGTTTTAATGCTCCAGGCTCAGTTCTAGGCTTTCATCTCAACCTTTACACTCCATCTCTAGGTAACCTTATTCTGTCTCATGAATTTATATACCACTTATATGTGCACATTTGTATTTCTAGCTCTGCCTTCTCCCAGAACCCCAGACAGTGTATTCAATAGCCAGAGATCTGTCATCATCTTTTACTTAATACACACAAAGTGGACTTTTTAACTTGCTTCCATAGCCATCACCCCACACCCTCACTCCTGTGTCTCCCTTGGTCATGTCTATTTCACTAAGTGGCATCACCATCCACACAGTTGCTCCAGTCAAATAGCTAGAAGTCTTCAGTAATACCTTTCTCTCTCCATTACTTCCAATCCGTCAGGATATCAACTCTATATTCAGAATCTATCCTGAATCAGATCATTTCCACTACTACCCACTCCCTTCTCTACATCTTTACCGCTGTCAGGATAGTTCAGCCAGCCCTTATTTCTAGCTTAGGCTGCTGCAGTAGCCTCCTATCTATTCTCTGTGCTTCAACACTTAGCCCCCTTCAATCTTCTTCTCCACCTGTATCTGGAATGACTATTTAAAATGTAAAGCCGATCATGTTTTTTCCTTCTTTAATCCTTATTGCCTTCCATTCTCTCTTTTGTCACATTTAGTATTAAATACAAATGTTTTACCCTTGTCTAAAAGATTCTAAGTTGTGGAATCCTGTCTGACCTCTTACCTGCCTCTTACAAGAACACTTGTGATTATATTGGGCCCATGCATATAATCCGGGATAATCTCCACATCTCACGATCCGTAGTTTAATCACATTGGCTATATAAGGTAACATTCACAGGTTCTAGCGATCAGGACATGGATATCTTTGCGGGCCGTTATTCAGCCTGCCTTCCCCTTCCACTCAAATTTGCACCCCTTTATGTTGCTCAACGTGTACTAGCCACACTCCTTTATTTATATCCTGGTCACACTCATCCCCCGTCATGTCTCTGCCCTTTTCAGTTGCCAGTCACTCTTGGTTACTCCTCATCACCGATCTCAGGTGAAATGCTTCCTCTTTAAGGAAGATGCTTCCTTAATTATTCCTTAATAATGCTTCCTCAACTGTCTGAAACTCCCTAGACATCTAAAATAGCCTTTACCTCTAGTGATTCTCTTCTCTATTACTCTATTTTTCATTACTATATAGCTCATACAATTCTAAAAGTATCTAATGCGTTTACTTTTTTAAATTTACTCTTTGTGCCACTAGAACTTAAACTATGAGAGCTGGGAACTGCTTATCTAGTTCACATCATTACGTCCTCCTTTCCTGGAAAAGTGGCCTAAAACATTGTAAATGCTTAGCAAGTATGTCTATATAAAGTAAAGAAATAAATGAATCAGCAGTACCCCAAATGGAGGGACTGGCTCTGTTTTAAGTGTCACTTGATGTTCCCTAGATATATTCTGTAAAATCTGCCCTGATTTCTGTGTTAACATTGTTTCCCTGTTTGGAAAACACTTCATCATCCTCCCCATTCATTCAAACCCTATCCATTCTTTTTTTAAATTATTGTTAAAATATAATGTATTATTTGTTTCAGGGGTACAGGTCTGTGATTCATCAGTCTTACACAATTCACAGCGCTCACCATAGCACACACACTCCCCAATGTCCATCAAAACCCTATCCATTCTTGATGGTCCAACAAATCCAAATTCAAAAGCCAACACTGCCATTAGAAAATTCCTGTGACCAATCACCTTTGTCTGCCTCTGAAATTCCAGGAAACAATGTTAATACTTTTTTTTTTTTTTGATCATTACTAACTGGTCACTTATTCACTCATTCAACAAATATTGAAAATTTATCTAATATGTACAGATAGTAATTAATTGCTGGGTCTCTCATTAGTTTCTAACTTCCCCTAGGGCAAGGATTATGTCTTATTTTTGTCTATCTACTTTGGCATTAGTGTTACAAACTTAAGCAATATTCAAAATAAGGCAGCCTTATGATTAATTTAAAAAATGAGTGTATTGTTACCACTCAGAATAAGAATTTATCAAATGGCTTATAATTTGTTGGTTGAACATGAAGACACCCCAAGGAGACCCTGAAAACATTATATTTATGTATAATCTATGAGTAACAGCTGAAGGTAAACAGATTGTTTTCCTAAAACAAACATGTTGTTATTAGAAAATCTTTTCTCAAAAAAGATAAAATTAGGACAATAATGCAGATATAAAATAAATATATCCTAACATTTTTTTTTTCTACTCATTAATTTGTGAAGGAAGAAGGGAGATGTTAAAACTGGTCAAAAGAGAATGCAAAGAACAGGCACATTTTTAGATCAAGAATATTGAAAGATTGTGCAAATGGAGGGAAAACTGGTTTTCCATTGGAAGGGGTGGTTGAGAAGTCAATTGAATCTCTAACAAACAAGACAGAATTTGCATGTCCATCCATAGATGAAACAACTCATAGTTACAAAATAGCTCAAAGACAAGAAAAGACGAGGATTAGATAACCCAGATGGATGTCCTATAGATAATGCATAGTTTTCCATAGGAGCACACATTTTTCTCTAAGTCATTCAACTCAGGTCTTTCTGTAGAGGTTAAGTGGACTGAAAGTGAATGGTTTATAACATGTTTTTTAAAGCAACAAGAAATGCATCATGTATTGCATTATAACTAGGAAGTAAAACATGCATGTTCATATACCTTTATTTTTCTAAGAAACAGTTTTATACAAATTTAACATGTTTCTGAACATATATTACAAATGTTCTCCAATATTCTCTTTGCTCCTTAATTTTGTTTGTTTTTGATGTCTAGAAGTTTTAATGTTTTTTTAAGATTTTATTTACTTGTCAGAGAGAGAGAGAGCACAAGCAGGGGGCAGCGGCAGGCAGAGGGAGAAGGAGGACCCTGCTGCGCAAGGAGCCCGATGCAGGACTTGATCCCAGGACCCTGGGATCATGACCTGAGCTGAAGGCAGACGCTTAACCGACTGAGCCAACCAGGCGTCCCTAGAAGTTTTAATTTTTACGGAATTAAATCGATTAAACCATCTCCTTATGCTTTTATGTTTTCTTATGTTTTTGAGGTACTTGACTCCCATTCCCAATGAACAAAAGAGCATTTAACAAATGTTTTCTTTTAGTTTGTTAAACTTTTTATTATCTACAATGCTGTGATTCACTTGGTCTAATTATATATTTTCTTGATAGTTACGCACACACTCTCCACCATTTTACTTCCTTCATCTTTGCTACATTAATAAAAATGCAACATTGTTTACATACTTGCAGAAATAGCTCACTATTTTAGAGTGTGTGGGTGTATTTATATTTGTGTATTTGTGTGAGCTGTGTATGTATAATGAACAGCAAAATTTTGTCTCATTGCATTTTTCATGATTTCTATTAGATTATGTATTCATAGCTGTTTATTTCTTATACAAATTCACTTTTAAGAATAATTTAAAATAATACAAGGATATACCTTTATTGATTCTTTTATTATTTTTTGTACAGTAAGAAAGTAGTCTTACATTTTTGTGCAAAATATAAGTTGAGATATAACTCATACTCGATAGGAATATGTCCATATGTTTGCATTTGCCTAAGTTCTTATATTAAATTTCAACCTGTTCCTTTGTATTAGGATTGATTATTGAAAATAGAATATAGTTAATTGAGAACATAGGTATGTATGTTTTACTGCATTTGTTACATACTGCTGCATAACTAATGACTTCTAAGATTTTGTGCCTTAAAACCACAAACATTCATTACCTCCTAGTTTCTCTGGGTCAGAAATCCCATAGTAGCTCAACTGGATGTTTCTGGCTCAAGGTTTCTTCTCTGGTTGCAATCAGGGAGTCATCAGGGGTGGGAGCTATCAGAAGCTGAAACTGGAGGACCCACTTCCAGAATGCCTCATTCACATGGCTATTGACAGGAGACCTGAGTTCTTTGCTTTGTGAGCCTCTCCAAGATGGCTTTGGTATTCTATCAAAGCAGTCAGCTTCCTCTAGAGCAAGCAATCCAAGAGAGTGTGAATAAGAAGGGGCAGTACCTTTTATGTTCCAGTCTTTGAAGTGACATACTATTGCTCCTGCTTGATCCTGTTGGTTAGAAGTGAGTTATTAAGTTCAGGCAACTCATAAGGAGAGGAATTTGGCTTCACCCCTTGAAGAGAGAAGTGTCAGGAAATCTGTGAATAGATTTTAAAACCACCACATTTACTGAGGTTAGATTTTGAGTGAAGTTTTTAGCAAATTTAATTAAAGATGTTTTGTTTGGGGGCGCCTGGGTGGCTCAGTTGGTTAAGCGACTGCCTTCGGCTCAGGTCATGATCCTGGAGTCCCAGAATCGGGTCTGCATCGGGCTCCCTGCTCAGCAGGGAGTCTGCTTCTCCCTCTGACCCTCCCCCCTCGCATGTGCTCTCTCTCTCTCTCTCTCTCATTCTCGCTCTCTCAAATAAATAAATAAATAAAATCTTTAAAAAAAGATGTTTTGTTTGGTCTTACTTTTTCATCTTAATTCTTTCTGGTTTGTTCATTTCGCTATTCTCTTCTACCTGGATGTATTTTTCTGCAGTCTTTTGCTATAGGGACAAAGTATGCTTCCTTAATTTCCATTTGTGATCTGTACATTGTATGCCCAACTTTTAATTCTACCATGGTAACTTTTACTTTTTTACCTGGTTGCTTCATTTTGTAATCATTGAATTATTATTGATATATGAACTTTTCAATCTGTTCAATGTAAAGTGATGAAATTAATTTTTTGTATATTGTCCCATTTATTCTTTACTTACTTCCCCTGTATTGTTAATTTTACTTGTAGCTTTTTGACACAACTTATTATTTCTAAACATTATTTTTTAAAGTATGCTATCTTGGGGTGCCTGGGTGGCTCAGTCGGTTAAGTGTCCGACTCTTGATTTCAGCTCAGGTCATGATCTCAGGATTTTGGGATCAAGCCCTGTGTCAGGTTCTGCACTATGCATGGAGCCTGCTTGAGATTCTCTCTCTCCTTTTCCCTCTGCCCCCCACTCTCATAAATAAATAAATAAATAAATAAATAAATAAATAAATAAATAAATAAAATATGCTATCTTTCCAATACTTTAGAATATTTTATGGGTGTTGTTTTTCACTGCCTCATAGATAACTGAAAATTTTATTTTCATATGAGTGAAATCTTGGCTGGAGAAAAAGTCATTGGTACTGAACATTTTATTTCAAACCTCCTTAGGCCAATAGGCAGATGTATATTGGTTAAAACTTCTGAGTTTAGTCAGGCTTAGGGGCACATCCCCTCTTTATCACTTAAAAGCTATTATTTGTTTCTTACTTCAGAGTGACTTGTTTGTGTCTTCTGCAAAGTATGGACTAATTTCTCCCTTATCCTTGATTTGCTGTATTTACAAAGCCAGTTATGGTTAGTTTTATTTTATTTTTCATTCATTGGGGTGATAGTTATTTCTTTACATGTTGGTTTTAAATTGGAATAAAATGAACTCTTTGCCTCTAAAGGTTCAGAGTTTTCTTCATCTAAATAAAGTTTATCTCTTGTTTTTTTTTTCCTATTTTTTTATTATAATCTATTATAATGTTACTAGTTTCTTCTTTAGGAAACAATTTTATTTTTAATTCCTTCTCTTTTTAGTAGCGAATAAATTATTCATTAGGTTTTCTGTCATGTTAATTTCTATTTTTACTATCCTAATGTCGCTTTTAATTCTACACTAACATTAGAGTTTACTTATGTTCCTTTATTAGAATATCCAGCTCTCTTTATTTCCACCTTTATCTCGGTCAACTCATTCTCCCTATCATTTTCAGGTCTTAGCAACTCTTATTTTCAGCTCTGATTTCATAAAGTCCATGTTTTATTGCAGTTGTTTTTGAGAACACAAGGCACATGCTGTTTAAAAAATGAATATATTCTCTAGAGCAAACTTTTTTTCTAGAAATATTATTTTTATTTAACTGTGGCATATCATATTTTCTTACTATTAAAATTTTAGTGAATATTTTCATGGGCAAAATTTGGTTTTCTATTTTCATTGATTCAATTGCAAGGATTTATTGAGATCTATTTTCCAAAACCAAGATAGGTTAATTTGCTTTGGATTCTCTAAACAACAACAACAAAAAAAGATATTTGATTCTGTTCTAGTACACACTGGGCAGTATGCTATGAGGAGAACCAAAGAATAAATACACTGGTACAGATCCTTTGGCCCTCACGTTTGGTAAAATTTTTTTCGTTTCTTCATAGCCCACATTAATATGAAATAAAATTATGAAATAATTTTAATTTAATAAATAAATAATATGAAATAAAAACAAATAATGATATTGACATCATTTGGCATGGCATTTCCCATTCCAGGGAAGAGCCCACCTCTCCACTCCCTATGCTGGTTGGACACTGGCTACTTGTAATAGCACTTTATGTCCTACTTTACCCCTTTTCAAAGCAGTTAATATCCAAGGCCTGGGAAGTCAACAGCAATGATCCATGCCAAATGATGTCAATATCATTATTTGTTTTTATTTCACTTGATTACTGATTTACACTGAAGTAGATTTGGTCTCTGAGTCTTCTTTCTGGTTCTGTAAGTTTTGTACCTGGAAGAATATCTTTAAATTTTCTGAGATGTTTCAGGAATTATGAAGGCTTTTCTTTAAAAAAAAAAAATATTGATAGCAATTATATTAGAACTCAGGGAAGAGTGGAGACAGACATCTATCTTCAGTTGTACATAAAACAGGGAGGCACCCAATCTTTCTTCTATTTTAATTAAATCTACCTGGAGCAGTGGAGGCCAGATATCTGAATTATCTTGCTCACTTTTTATGATGTGCTCAGTGTTGAACCTCAGTTTGGGGATATATTTAAACAAAGCACAATCATCCCTTCCTAAATGTGTGCTTCATAAAAGTTTCGCCTTGTTTTATAGTACAATTATATGATTCACTGTGCTGTAGGATCAACTCATTTTTCCTTACCCTGCTCACAGACTGCTCAAAATCAGTCTCCCATTTATTTTTTATATTCATCAACATCTCTCATTTATTTTTTTATATTCATAGGGTCCGTGGAATATAATGTCCCACTCAATATGCTGACATAACCTACGATTTTACATCAAAACATGTATCTAATAACTTTATTTTTAGTTCAAAAAATAGATGTCAGGTCAGATGATGTCCTACCAGTTTGCCCTAATTTTCACAGTCTACAGAGAAAGGAAATAATGGATAATTCAGATATTGCAACTGCTTCCAGCTCCTTTTTTTGCCTCAGTGATTTTCAATTTTATTAGTGCAATAACAGCATTCAGTTTTATATAGTATTAAATTATAAATACACATCATCAGTATTATCATCCTGATGCTGAAGATTACTTTTTGTATTATTTTTAATAGAAAGAGAGTTTCAGTCTCAATTTTTATGATAACTGATAATGTATTTTAATAATTGTGTGTAGGCAAAAACCACTAAAAAACAATCATATGTAGTTGGGTAGTGATAGCTCTCTAATTTCTTGGATTAACATATCCAAAACAAAGTCTATTTTTATGACAGATTTCTTCTAGTGATTCTACCTCCCAGGGATCAAGGCTAAAACAAAACCACAACTTGTCCTAGACTCCTGTTTTGCCATCACTCCCACTCCCATGGGGGCCTTGAGAAATTTTAAACTCTCCATTCTTCTCCAGTCCCACTGACATTGCTAGAACCCTGACTTGAATCTGGCCTTCATTGTTATCTTTTCCAATTTGAGGTAGCAGGAAGTAGAGAGCTCAAGGACAGAATGTTAAAGGAGAAGAAAGGAAGTCCCAAGGCGGAGACTTAAAGAATGCCAGTATGAACAAAGAGGCCAGGTAGGAATGTGGACTATCCAAAAGACACTGAGAGAGAGGCCATGCTAGATGAGAAAAGCATCAGTTAAATTTAATAACAACTAAATAGCTTTCATTGTAGCATGAATAAAAGCCTGTGTTAAATAGAATGAGAGCTAAAGAAATAAGATGTGTTTAGTACTGCCCCCTCCTTTTTTTTCCTTAAGAAATTTTACTAAAGAGTAAGAGAACTGTGAGCTGGGTATCTGGAAAGCCATGTGGGATCCAAAAGTTCTCTTGTTGTTGTTGCCACTGTTGCTCCAATGGACACTAAATAGGACATGGCAGCATGCCAAGGAGATACTGAGGTTGAAGAGTCAGGTCACAGAGAGGGTATACTGAAGGATTAGAATTCCTGAAAAAGCAAAAAGTAGATGAGTTGGCCTTTCACAGAAAGGGTGTTAAAATTGGAGGGAGGAAGGAAGGATGGTTGCATATGGAAGTCAAATTTTAGGTTTGATAGCTAGAATTTGAGCAAATTCCACGTGATATTATTTACTCAACTGAAGGATCAATCACAGTGGTAGGTTGCAAGTAACAATCTAGAAGATGAATCACAGTTTTAAGAGTGACAAAAGTATGAAAGCAGCACTCAAGTGTGGCAAAATCTTTGATTTCCAAGTTTATTCATGATTTCCTTGAAATAATTTTTTATTTATTTATTTTTTTAAAGATTTTATTTATTTCACAGAGAGAGACACAGCGAGAGAGGGAACACAAGTAGGGGGAGTGGGAGAGGGAGAAGCAGACTCCCTGTGGAACAGGAAGCCTGATGCGGGGCTCGATCGCAGGACCCTGGGATCATGACCTGAGCCGAAGGCAGATGCTTAACGACTGAGCCACCCAGGTGCCCCGGAATAATTTTTTTTTAATGTTGTGAAGTGAAGTCTATCCAGTTTAAGTAGCTCACCTACCAACAGAATGTTAACATACAGTTTATTTGTTGGTTTGTTTTTCAGGCTCAATTGGTCAGTCTTTGTGTTAAATATAGAATGCTTCTTTGTCCTTAACTAGTTTATATTGCTGTGTTTTTCTACACTGATGATATTTGATTTGCTCTTTATGTGTTTTGATTTGGGAAGTATACATACCATTTTTATGACATTGAGCAAATAAGGTAACCTTTTTGTGGCTCTGTTTCTTCTTTTGTATAATAAAGGAAATACCAATATCTACCTCTGGTAGGTTTTTTTGAAAGAAGATTAAATGATGTAATGTATATATGGTATAAGATAGCAATAAATACTGGCTGTGATGATGATTATTTACCTTATTTCCAAATTATAGAGTAATATGCTTAGTTTTTTTTAAGTCTATTATTTTATTTTATCAATTTTTGGTAAAATGGTATGGGGTCTTAGACACAGAACATTCCTCATTTGTATTTCAGGAATTGTTCTAGTATTTGCTTTATTTCATAACCATGTCAACAGTTATTTAGGACAACATTATTGGTACTCATTTTACTAATATTTAATATACCACAACTTCTCACTTTTTAAGTAACGTATGTGATTTTTTTTTTACTTTTCTCTGTTTTTTTTAGGATTAGCCAGTTTTTTTAAAAAAAAAATATTCTCAGGAAACAAATGTGGACAATCCTATGTCTGTGTATTTGGGTATCTGCAGGTGTGGGTATGGTGATGTAGGGGTAAGCTTTAATGTTTGAGGCTCTCTCCTTCATGACCTTAAATACTAACTGGATTGGATGCATGGGCTGGGAATCTGGAAAGCATCAGTATTTAATTGGTGAGGAACTGAGAAAGGAAAGACTAGTTGCCACAGTCTTTTCACTTTATAATACTTTTTCATCTTAGCACTTGCTCACTGTAGCTGAACGGTTTAAGATACCACTTTAGTTCAGACATCATGTTCAGGAATGTGATGAATGTGGCTGTGAGGAAGGCAAGGTTTTCACAGATTTTATTATTTTTTCCTGATTTCTTTAAAGTAGACATTCGATATTATAAGAGATTATGTCCTATTAAGTAACTTCTACTCTATTATTCACCCACTAAAGGAACACAACAAGTCAATAAAACACTGTTTTAAAAAGGAGTTTCAAGAAAATATTTAAGATAAAAATGTCTAATTTACTCTTTGTCTTATTATTTTTAAAATGAAAAACTATCTTAGGGGAGAAGAAATGTATCGCCAGCTTAAATGTATATTACAAAGAATAATGCCCTGTAGCTTTTTTCCCTTTCCTTGACCAAAGGCTGCAAACCACAACTTCCATACTTCTATTCCTCTCTGTATTCTCATTAGCCTTTTAAAGAACTTGCTCTGGATTTTCCTTCATTCAGAGTTTAGGAGAGCATGAAATCCCTTAGTATTATGTCCAACATGATTATGTTTTATGAATGATGATATGTTCTATGCTAAATACCACAACTCTTCTTCCCTGGAGAGGAAAACCAATTCTTTCATCTGAAAGGAATAAGCCTGGCATATCTGAAGCAAGATGATGGCACTCTGCAGCCCAGATTCATTAATACAAATTTGATAGGACCATTAAAAATCTCTCTTGTTCAAAGAGCATTTAAGCATATTGTAAAGTACTTTTCATTTCAAAATCATACTGAAGGAGGTTTTCCAAAGCAGTTGCAGAGAACTTAAATAGATATGTTATGGGCATAGCCTTATCTCTGGCTGCAATTGTGACTGTTACCCAGATCTTCTAGTGCCCCAGAATGGAATAATAGAATGTGATCTTATCAACTTCTCCGCTATGTAACCTTGGATAAATTATTTAAACTTTCCAAGGCCATTATTTGTCTTTTAAATTTAACTAGTATCATTGTGAAGATTAAACAAGGCACTGCTTATTCTGTTCCCAGCATCATCATTTGACAGATGTTAATTCATTGCTGTCATCTCCATCCTGATCCCAGCTTCACTCTGCACAACCTCAATGCTTATGTCTTTTACTTCTTTAAGAGGCATGCCATCTAGTATACCAATGAAACCTCCAACTTAAAGCAACAGCCTAAACTCAATTTCTAATCTGATCCTATATTAACTATGAAATATCATTGGCTTCTATACAATGGAATGAACTATCAAGCTATTGAGACCACTTACTCATTGATACTAGAAACAACTATGCCCTTTCCTGGAACTCCCCATTGCTTTCAGACTGTTTGCTCTCTCCGGAATTCTCTTCCTTTCTCTTCTCTGTGAGTTTGAATTCATGCATTCATCAGAGAGCAAGGCCCACGTCATTCTTAAGATTTCCTCTGACCCCTATAAATGCATCTATTGTTAACATCACAAATTCAGGATTTAGGGGAACAATCTAGTTTAAACTGAGCACACAAGGAAATTACCCAACTGTGTCTTTGCTTCTCTGGACTACAGTTTCCTGTGGGTGTACTTTTCCCAAATATGGAAAGCCATTTCTATTTCTTATTTGGCTTCTGTAAGAAAAAGCATTAATGTCTTCAAGCACCAGCTAACTGTACCTCAAGTAAAAGCAAGTGGTATTCAGATAATCCATTGACAGATCTGAGGCAAGTCACAAGAAAGGCATAGGAAAGGAAGTTAAAAAGGGGGATTTAGAGATCTTTCTGACGTGTGTCACCAGCTAAAATTTAGGAGACTCAAGAGTGTTGGTCTAGGTTATGAAACATGAAGCTAGCCAGGAGCTAATTAGGAAAGTATACAACTATGGCTGATCATTAAAATTACATTGGAATCTTTAAAAATACAGATTATTGGGTTCCCCTCCTGCAGATGAGGGTTCATCAAGACAGACCTATGTATTTGTTTTCTTTGACAATCCTTGGATACTTTTGATGAGCAGCCAGCTTGAGAACATTGTGTTCTGGAGAGCAGTCAGTCATGGCACTGCTAATCCCTGCGGGATCCATAATCAAAGCAGCCAGTACAAACTTGGTGACTGTAGTTCTGAAAGCACTCTGCACCCAGTGGGAGAAGTCCTGCTAATGATCCATGATACAGCAGCTCGGGTCACCACGTCTTTTCCATTAACTTCTTTGAATATGAAACAATCTATTTTGTATCAGATTCTATCTGAGACCAGCAAGGTTACCTTCTCCAGACAGAGGAAAGCAGGGAGGAAACTGCAGATTTGTGACCTTGAGCTTTATGTTGTATCTATTATTCTGGGAGGATTAAACAGAGACAGGTCTAAGGAATTCTAACCCCCTCATCTCAAAATTCATAAAAAAAATAATGATTATCATAATAAAGAAGCCAAATAACCCTGAAAAATAAATTAGTGGACAAAGTAGAGTAGAAAAATAGTGGAAAGAATGTAATAGTTTGCAGACCAGCTCTACCGGTTGTTAGTAAAAGATCTGAAACATGGGAGTTCATGCCTCTCTATTAATATTCTATTCTGTTCTATTACACATCATTCTATTTCATTCCATTCATCACTGATACAGTTACTTTATGGCTATCTGCAAAATCAGTTTTCCCTGCAACTCCTAATGCTTGCCTCAACAAGCAGTCTATGATTTTGCCCAATCCCACCACGGATTCTCAACTTTTTGTGATCCTCAAAGGAATCTCCTCATACAAATCTGTCAATAATAATAACTTTTGTTATTGCTGTTGTGTTACTACTACAAGCACTATTGCTCCTTTTGTTGCTGATACTAATTTTGCATGATTCTATTTGTCAGAATCTGCTTTACATCGTCATTATAGATATTACATCATTTAAAGTGATAGATACTAATTTAATCATTGGTTTGGACTGGCATCATCCATATTTCCAGCTATGTGGCTTGCAAAGAGCATAGCAGAGGCAGAGGATCTTAATTCAGCCTGAATCCCTTGCTTCTGGCAGGCTTACAGCCAGGTCCCTCTCTGTAATGAGCAACCCAGTCAACTTTTTACCTAGGATCCTTGAGTTAGCTAATTTTGCAAGCAAGATGTGTCAACGTAATTTATAGAATTAGTCAGATGTTAAGTTTCAGTTGGGCACATCAGCTATAATCTTTCTGTATAGAGAGTCATTGACTCATACAAAAAAGTATTTTTAAGCTAGTTTTTATCCATCACTTTATTTATTTTAAATAGATGAGTGTGTTGCAAAGAGTAAAGAAGAAAGGTGCATAGTAAGTTTCTTTTCCACTTATGTCCCTCTCTCCCTGGTCCTCACCCCTGTGCCCTTCCCAATGACCAGGAAACCACTGTCATAAGTTTCTTATTTAAATGTATATATTCGTATTTTTCCAATTTTCTTATACAAATGGCAGCATAGTAAACCCACACCTTTGCACATTGTTTTGATTTTTTTTTAACCTAACATTATATCTTGAATATTTTTCTTTATTAGCTCAAGGAGAGCTTCCTCATTTTAAAAATTTCTTTATTTTAACACACTTTATAGATGTACCATAACTTATTTAGCATAACTCCTCTTATGGAGATTTAGGCTAAAGGGAATAATCCTGTACATTTGTTATTTTACACTTATGATAACATTTCTATGGGATCAACTTATAGAAGCAAAATTAATGGGCCAAAATGTATATGAATTTTTGATACTGGGGGAGGTTGCACATATGTAGGGGCAAAGGACATATGGGAGATTTCTGTACTTTCTGATCAATTTTGCTGTGAACCTAAAACTGCTCTAAAAAATAAAATTTATTATTTTAAATGTCAAAATGAAATAAAACAAAAAGTATTTATTGAGCACCTAGTATATATTATCAGGTTCTAGGGAGTACTAGGGATACAGTGGCAAATATGCATATATGTGTGAGGATGTGAAGAGGTATTTATTTGTTTATTTATTTATTTAATTGAGAGAGAGAGAGAGAGAGAGTGCCTGTGCATAAGCAGGGGAAGAGGCAGAAAGAGAGAGGGAGAATCCCAAGCAGATTCTCTGCTAAGTACAGACAGAGCCTGAGGCAGGGCTGGATCTCAGGACTCTGAACCAAAACCAAGAGTCGGACGCCTAACGAACTGAACCACCCATGAAGAGGTGTTTAAAAGATTAATCCATGAAACTGAAACAAAACCCATGATCAGTTTTCTAGATTTCATTTGTGAGATGATGGGAAAGCCTGTTTTAAATTCCATATCATCACACCCTCTTATTAATGCCTAAAATTATCCAATGAGTAATTTATTTGAAAGAAGCATTTTCTTTTCTGTAGCATTAAAACAAAACAAAACCAAAACCAAAGAAACTGAAATCCCTTGGTAAAAATGAAAGCCTAAGGAGGCATACCTCCAACACTCCTCTGATCGCACCAAATCATAATTGCGTATGGATCTGCCTCCCCTTCTTGTTCCCATGGTGCCCATGTTTAGCATAAGATTGCTACTCCATAAGTGTCTGCCAAATGGAACTGTGTTAAGTAACATGTCAAAGCATTAGGTGATTTACTGTGGGCTCTGTTGTTTGGTTTATGAGATGTTTTTCTCTGCGGCAGGTAGGGTCAAATTGGCAGCCAGAAATCACCGAGTGCCCTGGGGGGATGAGGACAGTTCTGCTGAAATGGGAGAGGAAAAAAAGAGCAGGAGATCAGGGAAAAGGTGCTTTCAGAGAAACACTTGACCCACTTTACAATTCTGCCACTAACTCACACCATAAAAACCAATGTGGATGTCAAGGCCCAGAGGTGACCTACATCCCACTCAGAAGCAGCATACATGATAAGGATTGCTTATTCCTCATCCATGCTTTCTTTTATTTCCATGGTAAATATACTTATTTTTTTCCCCATTTAGTATCCACAGACAGGTACTGGAATCTGTTCACATTCTCACATTTGGTGAGAGAGCAACTTCTCACAGTTACCATTGTCGTTATTTGTGGAAGAACGTATGAAATTATTAGGTACTGGGTGGAGGTGTTACTTCCCTTGTTATGTAGATATTACACCTCAAGAAGGAGGATCATAACTCTCTATTCCTTTAAATTCTGGCTGTGCCTAGTGATTTCCTTCCAAAGAGTATGCTATGGAACGGGAGTGGAAGCAGCTTGATGGTGGGTAAATCTGACAAGCATTACCTCAAACAGGTGATCAAGGTGAACATCATCTGTGATAAGTTAGCTGATAGTGTGTACCCTTGATAAATTTGATGACAATGGCATTTTCCCTCTGTAATCTTCCTCCCCAAAGCCCATAATCCCATCCTAATCACTACAAAAACATCAGACAAATCCCAGTTTAGGGCATGCTACAAATTTACCTGACCAGTACTCTTCAACAACTGACCTTCAATCAAGGTCATCAAAAATAAGGAAACACTGAGACATTGTTTCAGCCCAGAGGAGGCAAAGGAGACGAAGACTAAATGTAATTAGGATCTTGGAGCAGGAAAAGGCCATTAGGTAAGGACTAAGGCAATCTGAACAGACTTTCGTTAATGGTGCGCCCATGTGTTGCATTGATGGTGACAATGGAATCCCAATGCACTACTTATGTACAATGTTGAGAAGATGGGAAACTGAGGGGGCAGTATATGGGAACACCCTGTACTATCTTTTTGGTAAAAACTCTTCTAAAATTTTTTGTAAATCGAAAACTATTCTTCAAAAAAGTTAGAAAAAAAAAAACAGCACCCCCTCTGTCTTCCGCATCTGCCCCATCCCACTGCTGCAGAGGTAATAAAACCAAAAGCCTGTCCAACAGCCTTAATCTGAAATTCAAAAGGGGAGAAATGTACCAAAAGTTGACCCGGACTACTTAATTATTTTTTGCTGCCTGGGATTATTTCTTTTACCACTCACATCAGTGAGTAGCTTCCATCTAAAATACATGAATTAGGGACACCTGCTGCCTTAGGCTCAGGTCATGATCCCAGGGTCCTGGGATTGAGTCCCACATTGGGCTCCTTGCTCAGTGGGGAGCCTGCTTCTCCCTCTGCCTGCCTCTGTCTCTGTCTCTCTGACAAATAAATAAAAATCTTTAAAAAATAAATAATAAAAAATTTAAAAAGAATACATGAACTATATATAGTTTAAAAATGGAAAAAATGTGAGAAATTATAAAGAACAAAGTAGCAATAGATATTTCATAGTCTGTGGCTTGGGGATTTCATGTCTGGAGATGGTGAAGAGCCAGAGCTTTGCTATTTCTCTGACACAAGGCGAAGCCAAGCAAAGCCCAGGGTTGATGAAAGACATCTGATTAAACATCTGATGAGAGATGGTCCTTGTCTGACAGAAGCAAGATTATACCACTCATGATGATTTAAGTAAAGAAAAATAGTCCCTATAAACAATTCCCCAGTGGGGATATTTCCTGTGCACACCTTTCCAGATGAAATATGGAAATATATTCTTCCTTTAGTGGGTCTAGGAACTTTTTTTTTTTTAGCAGGAACATGGAAACTTTCTCTAAACCTGAACTTGTAAAAAGCCTATTTTAATGCAGAAATTCAGTGAGGGCACTAGTTCAGATTAGATATTTATCTCATCTTCAGCCTAGGCACAAAAAGGCTGCCTTCCTGCAAAACAGCCTCTCCCTAAGTCTCCTTCACAAGCATGCATTGGGGCCAAGGCCACCCATCTATCACTGAAAGCCAATAATTACGCTGAATTAAGTCTCTTGGTGATACAGGCTCTTATCAAGCTCCTGCTGAGCCGATTAAAACCCATTTCAATGCTAACAAGTATCCCCAGTCAGTTCAAACCCCAGTTTAGCAAGCTTCCACTCTCAGGCCTGTCTAACAGTCTCATAGGACTGGAGAATTTATTGCCTGGCCAAACATTTGTTAACCACAGTCCCTTCTCACAGAACATTTCATTGGTTAGCAGCCAGGAAAACACTCAATGAAGTTTTCATGCTGTTGGTCCTTCTGTAGTCTCCAGCATATACATAATATAATTAAATGTCAGGGAAGTTTATGTGGTGTGTAAGTGACTAGAATGGATCCGAGATCTGGAAATTGGATCAGATATATGAGTTGGGAGGAAGCATACATTGTTTCATTCCTCCTTCCAGACCTCAAAGACTTCCACTAGCTGTGTTTATTATTCAGTTACACTATAAATTTTTTCTCAGTGCTTTATGAAGTTCAAATAACTCCATTCATCAAAAGGAGTATAAGTTATGTTCATGTTTTATTGCTACAGGGAGGAAAAAAAGCTTGGTGTTTGAAATATAATTCTTATGAAACATATTTAGTATAAGGGGAGTAAGGAAATGGGGGATTAACATAAGAAAAGTAAATGAGTAAACTTATTGTAGAATAAAAACAATGAATGAAACCAAGGAAGAAAGACATGTGGTTTTATAAGTTCTTCCCATTCTGTATTTCTGCAACTTCCTACCTCCCAAATCAGATGAAGGCTTACTTTCAACCACTGAGAAATCGGATTCTAATCGACTACCTCTGCGGTGTTGAGAATTATTACACTGAAAATGTGAGGGCTTTGTTCAGAGATTATTTAGAAGGGCAAGTGTGGGGTCCTTCTAAGGGCAGAGAGCCCAGGTCAGACATGAATGAAGTCAGCCCTGTCAGAACTCCGTTTTCTCCTGTTCCCTCTTGCATAAACACACACAGTAAACACATTCATCTACTGGAGAGAAACATTGCAGAAACAAAGGCAGGTGACTAATTAAAATGATAGCCAAATAAGAGTAGGTTTTCCCTTCAGCTGGAAGGCCTGAGGTAAACTCACAATGTAAGAGAGAGTTGATGGTGTGGCTGCTCCCTCAGCAATCAGGGGGCCTGCTGCCCACCCCCCTTCAACCAGACAGTGTTCATTTGCTGCCTTGCGGATGCCCAAGAGCCCACAACCTTGTTTTGTCCTTGCCTGCCTTTCATGCTTCAGAATGTCATTAGGCTTTCAAGCTTCTGTGAGCTGCTTTCTAACAACTAAAAAATTTGATAAAATGCATAGGCTAAGGGGCGGTAAGGTGCTAATGTTTATCTTTCTTTGGTAACTTTAACATGAATATCCCCCCCCCCCCAAAATGGGGAGGTGAGTACAAAGTGTTAGGAACTCTGTAGTTTACATATTGACAATAGCCTTCTGGATCAGAGCCTTAACAGAAAGAAATGCCTCTAATGGTGAAACTCTCAAGGCCTATGGCGGGTACATCAAGGGAAGGTTGGGGCTAAGGTGGGGATGGGGTGGTTGGAGGACTTAGTCCAAATAAGGAGGACTTTCCATATTTAGTTCTTTTGAGTTACCTCTAAATATGTCCTGATTCTTTTTCAGTGGATCTATAGTTTTGAGCAATGATTACAATATTACCACACTATTGTTTAAATATTAAATTATCAAAATAACCCAAAGTACATGAGAATGGTAAGAGGGAGTTTGTAATATTAATAATAACTAGAATAAAACCTCCTGAATTTTCCTTGAGAAAACACATTCACATCTAATCAATATGCTTTTATAATGTGGTTTACCCATTGATCTCAAAGCACTATTTTCATTAAGGGGTCAGTAATCCTACCGAAGCAGGGACTTTAATATTTTAATGGAAAAAAATGAGAAACTGGTAATCAAGTTGTTACAACAGGCTGAAAACCACTCTTTTGTATTTGGAATACAATTTCTATAGATTTTAAGACTTCTTAGAAAAACAACACATTAACAATTTTTTAAAAATCACTAACCTGTATTGATAGCTCACTATGTAACAGGCCGCTTACATAAGTGATCTCAAAACAATTTTATTAGTAACATCGAAACTGTGAAAAGAAGCATCTTACCTCATAAGTAAATGGAAAATTTAAAGAGAAAAAAATGGCAAAACTCAGTGTTCATAAGAGTATACAAAAATAGGTATTTGGGTACCCTATTAGTGGAAGCATAAAGTAAGAAAACTTGTTATTGAGAATCATTTTGCAGAATGTTCACACCTTTTAAATTATATAATTTACTTTCAGAAATTACCCTTATGTGATAATTAAGGATGACAATTATTGTTTATAAGAGAAAATAGAAGCTGTGTAAAGAAAAAGTGGTCAAATTAATTAATGAGTGACTGTTGTGCGTCACTCACTCTGAAGGTGTTGGGAATATAAGGATTAACAAAAACTGACGATGTCCTGATCTTTGTTCAGCTTTCATTCTAGTGGGGGAGATAGAAAATAAGTACTATGAATACATACACATATAACATAATATGAGCTGGGGATAATTGCGATGAAGAAATACAAGGCAAAATGTAGAAGAGCAAGTCATTGGTGATGATATTTTTGATAGGTTGGTCAGAGCAGAAGTCTCTGAGGTGGTGACATTTGAATAGGAACTACATGAAGTGAGAGGAGGAACCATGACAGTGTCTGGGGAGAGGTCTTACAGCCAGAGCACACAGAGTACAAAGACCCTCAGAAGCAAGCTTGGCCTGTTCAGGGATCATGAGAGAAGAAAAACCGTGGCTGGAGCCAAGTGGGAGAGAGGAGAAGAAGGAGAAGGAACAGGTCAAAGAAGCGGCTACAGGCCAGGAGTCCAGGTTCTTCTAGGCCAAGGCACATAGTTAGGTTTTTATTTTCAGTGTGGTGGGAGGGCGTGGGTGGATTCTAAGCAGAGGAGTACATGGTCTGACTTATATTTAATTAATTGCAGGGGTAGGGTAGCAGAGTGGAAGAAAGGAAGCTTCTGTTGTAGATGAGAAAAGAAATAATGATTGCCTGGCTGAGGGGTTAGCTGTGGAAGGGTGGGCAGTCTGTAGATTATGGATTTTTTTTCCTTTCCTTTTTTTTTTTTTTGGTAAGTTTACTAGAATTAGTTGATGACAGGATGTGGGTTGGGAAAGAAAAGAGTCATGGAAGAATCCATGGTTTAGGCCTGAGTAATTGAGCAATGGAGTTGGTAGAGTTGATAGGGGGACACCGAGAGGCAGGTGGTGGTGAGATAGTAGCAGTGAATTGCAAACATTAATGTTCATACATTAGAAGAGGAATCAATAACATAGTAAGTATTAAAGCTATGAGGTATAAAGGGTACAAAAGTGTAAGTACAATAGGATCATATATGGGTACGGATAGAAAAATGACTAGTGATAAAAAAAGTTACCATTATTTATTGCTGGTTAGCACGGTTATAGCTGACTGATTTTCTCCATCATTTCATTCTCTATTTTCCAATTTTTTTTTACTGTAAACATGTGTATTGAATCAGGGGAGGAGTATCATTGGAAATAGCTTTGAAGATCATGGAGAAAGATAATTGGGGTAAAATATGGTTGAGAAAGCCCAGCTGCTTGAAAATCATGGCAAGCATCTGACAACACAAAACACAGCTGGTATGGAAGACAGAGATATTATATAATTTGAGTTCTTTACTGTCTTTGCTAAAATGGGAAAGAAATGGAGGAAAACATTCTTTTAAAATAAGAAGATTGCCATCTATTTCCTACGTGAACTAAAAAAAAAAAAAAAAAAAAATCCCAGCAGATAATTCTAAGCAATCCATAGCGTTTTTGAGTTTTCTGACTAAATGTGTTGCAGGAAAGGGCACTGGCCATGCAACTTTCTACACCACTGGGGCCCATAATGGCATATTCCCAGATCATTCTGTACCAATTCTAGGAACTTGGAGGTGGCCTTCAGAATACCAGTTTTTACTTTCAGGAAAATGAAAAATAATGTCATCTAGTTTTGCAAATTGGAAAATAGCATAGGTGGCTCAGTTGGTTGGGCGACTGCCTTCGGCTCGGGTCATGATCCTGGAGTCCCGGGATCGAGTCCCACATCGGGCTCCCTGCTCAGCAGGGAGTCTGCTTCTCCCTCTGACCCTCTTCCCTCTCGTGCTATCTCTCATTCTCTCTCTAATAAATAAATAAAATCTTAAAAAAAAAAAGAAAATAGCATAAAGTACAAGTATGCATCAAGAGGTAAAGGAAAAGACAACCCCCAGTATGGTGATGGTGTTTGTTTTAGGGTGATTGGATTTTAGGTGATTCTTCTCTCTACGAGTTTATGTATTCATAAACAATGTAAATAATTTTTCAATATTTCAATAATGTACATATATTATTTATATAGTCATAAAATATTTTATTATGAAAAAGCAATAAATGAGCATCATTGAAAATTCAGAAAAGTAAAGATAGAAGAAAATACAGGAATCAGTAAGAAACCATAAAAATACAAATGGAAAACGAAGATTATGACACATAGAAGAAATCCACCATGATCAAGATTTTATTATAGAGTTTTGCATATATAGGCCTCTCTGAAGGTTCATAACACATATCCTGGGAACATATTTACCCATAATTATCTATTCCTTAACTCTAAAATGTTCAGTGTTTGCACAGTGTTAACCAAGGAAGGTATACAGTAGCTCATTTAACTTGTCCTTATAGTTGAAAATTTGTTGTTCATTGTAATAAAGAGCATTTTGGTGAGCATTTCCATAGCCAAGAGTGCTGATTATTTCCTTTGGGTCAGTTCTTTGAAGTGGAGCTGCTAAATGACCTAAGTAGAAAGAATCTTTGGTTTCTTACTGCAGGGTTTATAATTTACACACTATGAGTGTGGAAGCAATCCATTTGCCCATATATATGCACCTACAGTGCATTTTATTACCATGCTCTAAATTTTTCTCCATCAATAGTTTTTTGAAGTCTCAGTATATTTTTAACTTTACATTTTTGTGTTTACTAGTGAATGTGTATGGTCTCATGGATATAAGCCGTTTGTATTTCTTAATTTATGACATCCATTATTCGTTTCTTTGCCCATTTATCTATTGAAATGTTTATCTTTCCTAAAACCATTATGTATTAGAGATACCAATATGTTATGTGTCATAATAACAGAAGTATGTTGATAGGTTGATAAGTAATTCCCTTCCTTTGAATTGTTATAGTATTTTATCATCATCCAGAAGTTTAGATATTAAGTTTTATTCACATATTCTATTTTCTTTCTAATTCTGTCAGTCACTTCAGGAAGTTCCTCTTAACACTAAGTTTATGTGAATATTCAATCATGTTTTCTAATATGGTTTTCTTTTTCACATATGCATTTAACTCAAGAAACTTAACGTGAGGTCTTTGTCTTTTATGATTTAAGGTAATTTCTACTTTTCTTTGTCTCCACATGCCCAACCAGTGGTCAAATGATGACTTTTCCCACTCACTCAAAATATCAACATTGAATGCTAGATGCTTAGATGTGCTTAAACTTATTTCTAGACTTTGTATCCTGCCTCTAGTAGTCTCCCTTGTCCTGTACCAGCATCTCAGCTTTGTTTATTTTTTGCCGTAGTAGGCTGAAAAATGGCTCCCAGAGATATCAGGTCCCAGTCCTTGGAACCTGTAGGTGTTATCTTATATGGAAAAATAGCCCTTGCGTATGTGATTAAGGGTATTGAGATGAAGAGATCATCCTGGATTTTCTGGGTGGAACTTAATATGCGGCCACAAGTGTCCCTATGAGAGAAGCAAAGGAAGATTCATCAACAGAGATAGAGCAGGTCATGTGAAGGCAGAGCAGAGAGAGATTTGAAGATGCTGGCCTAGGCAACTGGAGCTACATGGCTATAAAGCAAGAAATGCTGGCAGCCACCAAAAGCTGAAGGAAGCGAAGAGCACATTGTCCCTTAGAGTGTCCAGAAGAGCATGGTCCTGGGAACACCTTGATCTGAGCCCACTGAGGCTGATTTTGAACTTCTGGCCTCCAGAACTGTGAAAAGATACATTTCTGTTGCGTTAAGCCAAATCTTTGGTAACTTGTTACAGTAGACACAGGAAACTAACAGTAAAGCATTTTTATAAAACTTATTTTCCAACAATCCAAGACTCATTTGGGACATGTTTTGCTAAATTTTCATAACCATTCTTACTCATTCTATAACTGTTGAAGGTCAATTCTATGGCCAACACTGATTGATATATTTTTCTAGAAAAGGCTGGTAATAATTTATCATATTCTAACAAAAGGTGCTCCTAGTATTTTTCATAAGCTGTATAAATATTTGGACTACTCTATTAATTAATGGGGATCATGGGAATATTAAAATATGTTTTCCTGTTCGGGAATTTCCATTTTATACAAGTGTTATTTCAAGTACTCGGTTGAAATTGCACTTTTCTTTTCTCATAGGTTTGGGTGATAGTTACTTGCTGAATTTATTCCAATATTTTTAAATAATTTCTATTGATATTACACATAGAAACAGGTCAAAGAGTCACTTTTGGTTTAGACAAGTTTTTGTTGTTGTTGTTTTGTTTTGTTGTTTTTACTTTGGAAACTAGCAGAAAGGAAGAACGCTGTAACCACAGAAGTAGCTAGTTTGAATTTTGAGATTTTTACTAACCAAGTTTCTATTTCCCAAAATTAATTTATTTGGAGGCAATAAAAAATTGACACTATAGAAATAAACTCAGTGTTGTAGATGGTGAACTATGAATACACGAAAACAATGATAGATGTAGAGAACTGGGAATATCCATATGGATCATCAACATAACTGAAGTAAGAACCAGAATAAAGAAATAGGACATGTATTCAAAATATAATAGTAGGAAACATTCCTGAATTGAAAAAGACCTGCATGCTAACTTTGATAGAGCTCATTATACTTTATGTAAAATTGATAGATATAATCTTCCTTTGTTTAGATCCTGAAATCAGTTTTTGAGCTGCAAATATAATGAAAAATGCCTGCAAACATCCAGAGGAAGAGGAATAGGGTGAAGACAAATTTAATTATGATGGACCAAAATTGTGGTGGGTTTAATTTCTCTGCCACAACCAGGAAGAACAAAAGATAATGGAACAAAACCATTGACTTTTTAAAAAAAATATTTTATTTATTTGACAGAGAGCACAGCGAGAGAGGGAACATAAGCAGGGGGAGTGGGAGAAGGAAGGGATGGGGGCTTTAATTCCTTATCGTCTTTAAAATTTTACCTAGCTCTTTTGAGAGGTTTTAAGAAGAATAGCCTTCTTCAGGCCAAAAAATGATCATGGTAAGCCCTTTCCCTATGACGATAGCAGCCTATTCACTTTTGTTTGCCTAAATGACAGGTCATTCAAATATTTAGGAAACTATTAAAGTTCTCCTTAATGATGTATTTGCTTAGATTATCTGATGACAACTTAAAAATCTGTTCTAACTCACCAAATTACAAGCAATCTGGGAAGTGCTTATCTAAAAATTTTTCATTGCAGTATGGCATAGTATTCATAGTGTTTTGTATAAATATATCCAGTGGAAACAATCAAATATTTTAACAAGGCATCAAAAAGAGCACTGACCAATCAGAATAGGTTCCTTATATATTAGAAGAGAGTCATGTCATAACTTAATTAACTAGTTCTATATTCATAAATACTCTCTCCAGGTTTTCAAATTTATGAAAAATATTGAAAAGTTATAAAGGTGATGAGTGTGTGTGTATGTTCTGTTCTTTTTCTTTCCTTTTTTTTTTCTTAAGTAAAATTTCAAATAATGCAAACACTAAATCAAAGGGTATACACATAATAGATTTTGGTACATATTTCCAAATGATTCTCCAGAAATAATGAAGCAATTCAAACTCTCAAAACAGGGTGCCTAGCTCTTCATAATATCATCAACAAAAGGTATTATCACCCTGTATCAGGAATGCTCAAGAACACCTCCAGGTTCACTGGGGGGACTCAGCATGTAGTTTTACTCCCAACTCTAATTTATTACAACAAATGATACAAAGTAAGATCAGGAAAGGGAAAGACCCAGGAAGCAATGTCCAAGGAAACAAAGTGCAAACTTCCAAGAATCTTCTCCCAGTGGAGTAAGGCAGGGCTTGCTTAATTCCTCAAGCAATGAATTGGGACAAATGTGTGAAATGTTGTCTAGGAGGAAAGCTAATGAAACTCAATACTTAGGCTTTTTACTGGGGACCAGTCATGTAGGTAGGTGCTTTTGCCTAACACATACCGAAACTCCAGACTCCAGAAAGAAAGCAGGTGGTCAGGAGAAAACATACTATTTGTACCCAAGGACTCTGATGATGGGAAGGGTCAAGGCAAGATAAGCAAGTGATGTCCCTGAAACCTAGAATAAATGGTATAAGCCATTCACCTCATTCCAGGAGTCACTAGACCCTACTTGCCTAAAAGCATGGGTATGAATACTAACTCATACTTCCAGGGTCTATGTGAAATTCAGGAAGTTATTTAATACCACTAAAGCCTTGGTTTCTTCACTGGCGAATGGGTAATTTCTTCTAAGAGTAGTAAAGAATCAATGAAGACTTTTCTGTTCTATCAAGATGGGAGTTTGCAGAGATAGGTCTCACCCTCCCACACATAACAAACAAAGACCCAAACAAAATATACAAGACAATGTATTTGAGACACTGGACATCAAACAATGCAGGACAGTGATCCGTAAGGGACAGAAAACAAATAACGTGAACCCTATGCTTCCTCCAGCTTACTGACTTGAATGTGTTTTCAGGAGGGAGGCTGGGAGCGGGAACCCAGGCAGACCCCAGCTGACTCCATGAGTTGAGGAGCCGAGCTGAGAGTCCTTAGCTAGCATTTTAACCGAAAAGGTACTAAAGAGGGGAGAGTTGCACAAAGAGAGAATCCTGGAAGTCTGCAGAGGGACCCATCAAGAATTCAGCAAGGGAGTAATCATTAGCTGTAGCAACATGACTACTCATACAGCAGTTTCTCTTGCCTGCAATGAATGTTGTGCTCTCTGATAGCTACTAGGAAACATAGCATAGCTTAGCTTGTGACACAAGTATATGATTGAATACACACACACGTCTTTCCTAGTATGCTGTAAGCTCTTAAAAAGAATGGATGTATGTCATTCTACCCTTGGATCATCCAAGGTTCCTACCAGAATGTTTTGCAGAGTATATGCCAAACAAATGTTTCCTGGAGTTGGACGTTAGCATTCTATAACCATTTGTCCCAATTTCTGTATACTCCTGATTTTTTGGGGGTTAGTATTTATTTTAGTATGTAAAGTGACTGTCCCTGACTTCTTTCTTGTACAATGAGAGGGTGTTGTTATTATGATTATTTGTTCTAAGCTGATTTCATATACATTTTTTAAGATGCTGGAACATAGTGATACTCTAGGTGGAGTATGATACCAAAAGCCATGGATATGATCTTCTTTCCTTACTCTGTATGCTCCTTTTTTTTACGACTAGAAAAATTCAATTTCTCTAAATATGGGCATTTGTATTTTAAGTATTCTCCCTGCCTCCAGGTTTGTGTGCTTAGATAAACAAAAGCTGACTCTCTTTCTGAAATAGAACAATATAGTGGAGAAAACTGAAATGTAATGAAATTTATGACCCAGATCTGATACAGAAACATGAGTGGGTGATAGGCTAAGCTAGTTAAGAATTTTTTCTTTGGTTTTGTTTTTTGCTTTTCCCCAAGAATTCTCTGGGGTTTGAAAGTCTATTTCATATTGGAAACTAGCTTATTACAATGTTTTGACTTGATTTCCTATGACAAATATTGTTGGCAAAATAAATATATATAGCTCTGAAACCCGTAGTGCCTATCTGCTGCTGTATATCTGGAATGTGTAGCTCCACATAGTGGATTCTTTCACCCATTTGCATTATGACATTTCTCCATATGAGAACATAATAGGCACTGAAATTGTGTCTTTAGCAGATTCTCACAGCTTAAGGAAGTTTTGTATACAA
Organism: Eumetopias jubatus; assembly: GCF_037043125.1. Taxonomy (NCBI): domain Eukaryota; kingdom Metazoa; phylum Chordata; class Mammalia; order Carnivora; family Otariidae; genus Eumetopias; species Eumetopias jubatus. The sequence continues at coordinate 47,411,860 of NW_028274815.1, forward strand.
TCCAGAAGCATCCACTGTGTTGTTCTCTTGTTCTGTTGTGTTTTCCTATGTAGCTGGCAGGATAGGATTTCCTGCTCTATGAATATTCATGCTGAAGTAGAGACCCTCAGTTCCTGAGCCCTCTGTCTTCCTTATGCTATCTCGGTGTCCTTATGATATTCTCGTTTACTTTTTTCTCTATTGTCGGATAAATCATGTGATAACTAGCTATGAGACTCACATTCCAATTTTGTAGTCAAATGGCTTCTGTTGAGTTTCAAACCCACTAATGAACGTAAGTAGATAGACTTGGGCAGGAGACTCTGTTTCTTCAAATAGATGATGCCTCCCAGCATTGGCTCCAGAACTGTGGAAATGATCACAGTAGAGGTTACAAAGGGTTCTGTGAAGCCCTCTCCACATCTCTTAGTGGTGTCAGAGTTTTGGCAAGATATTCCCTAGATCATTTGCAGCTCCCAGACTCTGTTTCTATCATTCTCTAATTCCAATTTTGACTTGAGAAGAAGTAGCCTGCATCATGTCAGGGAACCTGGAGGATGCAAGAGAATATCGATTCGGGATCCTCTGAGGCCATCAGAGTAACAGCCAATAGGTTATGTCCTCAGTAAATTATCTCTTTGTCATTGTAACATCAAACTGGCTTATCAAGCAGCTGAGAAAAGACTCGTGGAGTGTGTTATTCCATATTTAGAGTAAAATACAGAAACATGACCTGCCACTGTAGCAGCTCAGTATTTATTGATTAATACAACCCTCTCAGGGTCCAATCAGACAGCATGATTGCCTGAAACAGGTGTCCGAGTAGTGAAGCACATTAAGTCTAACATTAGACTGTATCTATGGCAGCAACAGTAGAATCATATCCAGTTGTACCAGAGTATATTTATATCAACAAGAAGATACTGACATCTTGCCTATTAGATTTTGCAGGGGACAGGGAGTCTATCCAATCAATCAACTCTTAAATATATTGTTCCCTAAATTCAGAAGGTCTAATTCTGTTCATGAGAATTGGTAATGAGAATTATTTTATTAATAGCTAACGCTTATTGGGTGTGTTACTGTTTGTCAGGCACTATGTTAGGTCTTACATGTATTTTATTTAAACTCCATAGTACATATGAAATAGTGTTCACTTTCCTCATTGTAAATAGGAAGAAATGGAGGCTGGCGCTCAAGATTATATGGCTAGCAAGGTGTAAAGCTGAGATTTGAACCCAGACAATAGGAGTCCAGGGAAGCATCTCTTAATCAGGATCTGTCTACTGAAGGGATAACTCCTAATATGTTTCTTTGTTCAGAATCAAAAAATATGCATCCTAGAAAGTCTTGCAACATCATCTCCCTGCAGAGGAGGAATGTAAACGACACAGTGACTGCCAAAGCAGGGCCAATGACTGCCTTATTATTAGTTTGCACTTTATTTCTTTCCAATCTTCTTGAGATATAATCAGCAAATAACACTGCATAAGTTTAGGGGGGTACAACTTCATGATTTGATGCATGTATACATTGTGAAATGATCACCACAATAAGTTTAGTTAACATCTATCACCTCACGTAGTTACAGTTTTTTTCCTTGTGATATGACCTTTTAAGATCTGCTTTCTTAGCAACTGTCAAATATACAATACAGTATTGTTAACCATAGTCACCAGGCTGCACCTAACAGCCCCAGAATATTTTTATCCTGTTGCCGGAAGTTGTACCATCTGATCACCTTCACCCAATTCCTCCCCCACCCACCCCCTGCCCCTGGCAACCACCAATCTGATCTCTGTTTCTATAAGTTTGTTTAGTCTGAGATTCTCTATGCAAGTGAGATCATACAGTATTTGTGTTTCTCTGTCTGACCTAGTTCAGTTAGCATAATGTCCATCCTGCTATCACAAATGACAAGATTTCCTTCTTTTAAATGGCTGAATAGTATTCCATTGTGAGAGAGTGTATGTGTGTGCGTGTATCATATATATATATATACACCATATTTTCTTTATCCACTCATCCATCGGTGGGCATTGAGATTGTTTTCATGGCTTGTCTATTGTAAATAATGCTGCTGCAATGAATATGGGTGTGCAGATTATCTCTTTAGAACAGTGATGACTTTTTGAATATGACACCTAAGGTACAAACAACAAAATAAAAAATAAACAAATTGGACTATATCAAACTAAAAACTTGCACACAGAAAATGAATGATCAACAAAGTGGAAAGGCAAACTACAGAGTGGGAGAAAATATTTGCAAAACACACGTATAGGGTTTAATACCCAAAATATGTAAAGAATTCATACAACTCAATAGTGAAACAACACCTAATCCAATTTAAAAATGGGAAACAAGTACATGAAGAGGTGTTCACCATCACTGATAATTAGGGAAATGCAAATTAAAAGCACAATGAGATATCATTCACATCTGTTAGAATGGCCATCATCAAAAAAACAAAACAAGTGCTTGGAGGATATGGAGAAAAGAGCACACTTATGCTCGGTTGAACGGTAAATTGGTAAAACTACTACGGAAAACAGTATGCAGATTTCTCAAAAAATTAAAAACAGAGTTACCATATGATCCAGCAATTCCAGTTCTGGGTTTATATCTGAAGGAAGCAAAATCACTATTGTTTTGGAATAACTACCTTGGTGCTTCTAAGAGTAAACCAGGGTGTCTGATGCAGGGACAGATCTCATGCAGGATGATAAGATGAAGGCAGTCTATAAGAATGAATAAACAAGAGAGAGTATTTATACAGTTCTTCCCAGCTGAGCTGTCGTAGGTCACATACCTCAGGCTACTCATCCAAGGAAGCAGCCTTTGGTCTTGGTGGCCACAAGGAAGAACCAAACCATCTGTAAGTGAAATGGATGGAAAGCTAGAGATAAAAAGAAGACAGTTTGGGCTTACTCTAAAGCAAAAGAGTCCCAGTTAACTGCCAACCAGGCAACTCTTTTTTTCATGTTCTTTTCATAATCCATTTTGCAAGGCAGAAGGTCTCCTGAAGAAGGCCCATTATATGACTCATGCTATTCGAGTTACCCCTTGAAGATGAATTTTCTTGGAAGAGGGAGAGGGCACTGGAATGGAGGTGAGTAATGAGGACAAGAGGCTGCTGAGACAACAGAAGGGGGATAGAAATCAGAAATGGGGGTTTCTAAAAGAACCTCACCTGCTTGACCACTTTCTTCCAGTGTCCTCCCTGCTGTTTGTATTCCCTTGCCTCACTGCCTCTGTTAGCATATACAGTGCCTTGGTGTAATTTAAAAAAGAGAGAGAGGGAGAGAGAGAGAGAGAGAGTGTGTGTGTGTGTGTGTACCCCCTCCAGGTGATTGCAGTCCAACCTCATGTCCTCCCCTTGAGGAAGGGCGTGTGGTGGAACATGGGCTCATTGGTTTGGCTGGGCAACCTCTGAAGGGCACAACCTAAAAACCCCTAGGTAGCTGTTCTGCAAGTTATTAATAAACTAGTCAATCCCCTGGGTATGCAGCATTTAACAATGGCCCAAACTGAACTCAAGAACAAATTGGAATTCTAGGTCCTATGCAATGAAGATAAACAAGAAAGATCTATGCTTATCCTACATGGTTTTCTTCCTTTAATATTATTGAAACTAATATGGTTGTATGGGGGTTGTAAGAACTTTCCTTGATCTGTACATGCTTTCTGTAAACTAAATAAAAATCCTGTGTTTGTTTTCTTTTTTTTTAAGAAACAAAATGCATTTCTTTCAGATGTAATGGATAATCTATGATAGCATGTAATTCTTCTTTATTCTGTCCAGGTATCATGGTATGAGGGTAGGACAGGAAGGAAGGATGGCCTATCTGGCTCCTCTGCCACCTCCCTCCCCCTCCCCCTCCCATTCTTTTAGCATTTAAAGAAACTGGGGATGAGAGACAAAGCGCTAGCACCTGACTCTAATCTCAAACTCTATCACTAGCCCTAATGGGTCCTCAACCTCAAACTCTGTGACCCCTAGTATCTCCAAAGCATAAAGTTCCATTTTTGTTGAGAAGCAACTTATAGTAGAAAAAGCACAGAATGCAGGACCAGAAAAGCAGGGAGCCACATATCAGCTGTTTAACTTGGCATAAGAAAATTTATTTCTCTAAGACTCAGCTTTCTCATTTGTAAAATATGAAAAATAAAACGCCCTTTTCCCTAGTGGTTAGAGAATTAAAGGAAATACTGTAGATAGAAGTTATTTTTGAAACTATAAACTCCATAGACATAAGAGCATTTATCATTATTATCACAGATCTTAATATAAAAACCTCTCTGTGTTTAAGAGTCCTTAACTATAAAACGGCGTTAGAATTCCCTTCCTCAGTTGAATTCACAGGGACTCTTGCCTGGGGTTACAATGATACAATAGGTATAAAAGGACATTGAACAGAGAGACCCAGTGCTTCGAGTTTGTACTTTTACTTTTCCTTCTTATGTGATTTCCCTCTTAAGTGATTACCTTAAAAAAAAAGTTTGGCATTAAATTTTTATTTAAACTTAATCTTGCTTTATAAGCTTTCTTGTACTTATTTTGAAATTATATCTTTTATTTTTCCTTAGCTATCATTAATCTCAGCCCCTGCCAAGTCTACACAGGTTAAATAGAGAACATTACACTTTGTATCTTTGCTGATTTCCTAGTATTAGTAAATGGGACCTTGTGTTCAAGCTCATTTTAGTTCTGATTGAGTAAAAGAGAGCTTATTCACTCATTGCCTTTGTCCTGGTTCTGTGTTTAATATTACAATGCCTGATTATAGTTACTCATCAGTGATAGCTAGGGACAATAGTGTGATTGGCTAACTCCTTTTTCTAATCTAACTCTTAAATGCTGTCCCCCCCCCCCCCACACACACACACACACACACACACTTTTTTCTCTTGACCATTTTTCTCTTGACCCTGAGGCAGAGTCAATTGCTGTTCTATCCACATTACTATAGGACCTTGTACTTACCTGAATTACATTTCTTAACACATTATACTGGAACTATCTATTTACTTGATTTTCCCACTACACTCTGACCTTCTTCAGTTTCAATCATGACTGTGTCCCAACATGTAAGAAGCATGAATGCAGGCTCATAACAAAAATAGCAACTACGACTTTTATTCATCTGTCCTTATGCCAGGTTTTAATTGTTTCACACGTATGAATTTTGTTAAAGAATATTTTTAAAGGTAAAATCATGACTCCCATCCAAATATAAATGAACATATTAAAGATTTTACTTAACTCATAATGAAGTCACCAGATAGATGTTGGAACTCATTCAAAGAAGAAGTCGAAGAAGCACAAATTTACATAAAGAAATGGTGAAATGAAGTTACAGATAGAAACTTTTTTCCGCATGGCCAGGAAGGGCAACCCACTGAACCTCCATCTAACAGAATGTATTTGTTGTCTATAGATAAGAAATATTTTACACAGATATAAAATAACTCCCATGAATCAGAATCAGATAATCTGGAAAAATATACTCTAAGAAATGTATAGTTTTTCAGTTTTCAGAAGCACAGTTTTCCCTCTAACTCTTAATCCTCACAAAATAGGCAATATTCATTAAATTTAACCAAAGCACTAAATTGCACTGTTAACTACATATTTGATGCCTTTTTCCTGTTCTACCCCCCACTCCCCATTTTAGTTCAATATCTAACCATTAAATATTTTGCATTGACTCAGTACACAATGGGCTTCTTACCTGTTAATCTTGAACTCTGGAAATGTATAAAAGGATGGAACATAATATGTAAGATTATGTAGAACAGGCAGGAAAAAAGAAGAGAAGAGCTCACTATGGACTTAAAGTTGCTGATAATGGCAAGCTATCTATTTCCAGTGCAGATTCGAATCTCCTCATGCCAATTATGGACTCTTTATCTCTCGAGTCATCTTCTGCCACCCAGGCAATGTCTCCCAAATCATTTTTTTTTCTTTTCCACATCCCTCTCTCTTTTCTATTAGCGATCTCTTTTGCTGTCTGACAGATAACTTGCTGCCTTGAAAGCATGGATCATGCCCTCCCGCGTCCCTTGCCACATATTGTCTTTCTCCAGCTGCGTCTTATGAGGTGTGAATTTTCCCCAGAGTGCTCCCTTTGTACTTTCCTTAGATACCTTTGGGTCCCCCCCCCCCGCCACCCCGCCACCTGTTACCTCGTTATGGATGGAAACAGAAAAACTGGGACAGTTAAAATTGCCCTCCAGCAAGTGTTCATTGTGTTCAGCCAATCAGGGTGTCAGGAGCTTGCTGACTGGAATGGCTTTGGCTTTGATGCTATCAGCATGAAGAAAAGAAACAGGTAGGGGAGTAATAGGAAAATTTTGTTCCTTCTGCATTTTTTAAGTCAACTATTTTTAGTTTGTCAACCAAGAAAATGATGTATTCCTTGGCAAAAATCTTATAGCCTGTTGACACAAGATAAAGAAATTGAAAGAGGGGCCACTTAGCAGGAATCAAAGAAGGGGGGGAAACTGTCTGAAAACATCGGCACCTCCCTCAGATATTTTTAAATCCAAATTACCTCCCTGCATTTATCTCCCTTATTATTTTGCTCCTCTGAAGGTTAAAGTGGAGAAAGGTAAAGGAAAATTCAATCAGACAACTCCCTTTAGGATTAAAAGAGCTGCGTGACAAATATTCAAAGTTTTCATAAAACCGAATAATTACTTTTTAGAATATTATGACAATGAAAGCCATGGCAGAATTGAAAATATTATACAAATACCACTAAACAAGAGTTAGAAATGTTGACGAACCAATCTATTTATGTATTTATCATTTGTATTTTCTTGACTTTTTTTCATACATTGTCAATATTCTCGTTCAGTACGATCTCTGCCATTTTCAAACTCATAATCTAAGAAAAATTGATCAGTTGGAAAAGATTGTTTTAAGTGTGGCTTATTTCTAATGGTTCCTGGTTCATTTGGGAAGAGAGGCTAGAAACTTTCTTTATTGCTTTATGAATAGGAAAGAATTTGTACTTCTTTTCCAATCAATTATGGCAGGTTTCCCAGATGAAGTTGAATTTGAGGTGAGGGTTGAAGATGTAGCTTGCCAAGATACTCATATAGCTTATGTTTTCTGACCTCACAAACTATTAAAAAGATAGGAGCAACGAGGTATCATTCAGCTAAAGTGCATATTGTTCAGAAATCAGTCAAGTGCACTATCACTGATTAACTTTTGCTGCAAACATTTCTACTCATGGTTCATTTTGTTTTTAGTTGACCCCCAGGCAAGGCTTTTTCTTCCTCAGGTGACTCTGTAGATTCTATCTGGCTGGCCTTTGTCTTTTAAAACGCATCATTATAAGTTAATTCAAGAACATGATGGATTCAAGCCATGCTCTCAGTTTAAATATGGATCTGTTAAGCTTCTTGTACATCAAAATCAGTTTTATTTCCACCAGATATTTGCAACATTTCAGTTCTATAAATATGAGAAGGGTAAAATAATATTTTTTACTTTCATATCTCAACATATACCACATAACCATTTACTCTACTTAAGGTCTCTTACGAAGAAGGCTATTACTAATATATGTTCAAATTAAGTTATTGGTAGAAAATGTAAACACTAGAAACAAATTCTAAATTTAATAGAAGAAGATCCTTCCCAGATTCATGCAAAAGGTGATTAGTGATGATCTGCCTCTAAAATATGATATGAACTATTGGTTTCCCAACCAAAATTCACTCTCAGGAAATATGCCTTTATTGGAAGTTCTCCTGAGCCACTCCAATAAATATACTATTGATATTATAAAGTACATCATTATAAATTGATGCCCTATTTTGCTTTATCCTTCTAATTATTAATTTTATCAGATTACTTGTTCTCCATGCTTAACATCAGACAGAAAATTGTAGCCTCATATTTGAGAAAAGATTCCTCTCATTACCAATACTGCAAATCAATTATTAAAGAAGTTCTCATTATAAATTTTATGCAGACTATTCAAAAATGCAGATGCCAATGTAAACACAAGATCAGAATTTTCAATTAGTTGTTTATACTTCCTTCTTTGAGAATGCATGTAGCCGGATATCTTTGGAGGACTGACATCTAAATAGTTTATTTCCTACTGAAGAATAAATTGAATGTTGTTAAAACCATATTATAGGAATAACAACTAGGGAACATTGCCTATAGGGAATCAGGATAGTATAGAATAAAATGAAGAGTCCCAAATTGCTGCAGTGCATCCTAGAGTGCAATCTGCCACTCAGTTATTGTAAATCTCCATTTGAATTGAATTAGTTTTGTGCAAAATAATTGATTTCACAATTAAAGCATTTCCCTACATGCTGGGCTGAACAAGCAGTTGTCTTTAAGGCGTATTTACTTATCTGTCTTAGTATTTCATTTTTGTAAAAATAAGTGAATAAAAAAAATCAAACAGAAAGAAATCCAGTCTTGACAAAATTACTGGCCATCACAACTACTGGTATTTTAAAAAGCTGTTCAGATGTGGAATAACGATATTAATAAGATCATAGAAAGCTATCCATGCATGAAATAAAGAGAACATTACATTCATCATTTCAAAATCAGTGATGCCCAATAATGATACAACTTGAATGAATGAAATTACATAGAATACCTAATTTTGAAAATACAGCATTTATTCATATTATGTGACTATAAAAGAACACAAAAATCAGCTTAATTTTATCACCCAGTGAAAAACACAGCACTCATATATCTATGCATATGCATATGTTAGATTTATTTTAATGGAAGCACAAAAATTTCTGATCTACATTTCTCATTTGATCATATATATGGAAGTTTTTAAATGACATTAAAAATGTTTTCCGTAATAATTTTCAAAATCTGCATAGGTTTATAATGCAAGAATTAATGTAGTATGTTTTTATCTGAATAAAGTATTTAACTGAAGAAACTGGAATTCTTTTTCAAAAACATTAATCTAGTGTACAAATGCATCTTTTTTGGGGGGGGTACAATACATATATAGCCAGGACTGAATATTAAGTCAGATAAATGCAAATGCATCATGAACTTTGGGGCTATTTTAACTCCAAATATAGAAGTTTATTTGGGATTAATTTCAAAGATAATTATTTACATTTTCTGACTTTCACAATAAAATAAAGGAACTACAAGAAAAAACTCTGTTTAAAATTCATTTGGTTAGCCCTCTAGTTCTGCATTTTTCCTAATGAATAATTTAGATATTACTAAGCATTTTTGTTATGAGTCCTTCATAGTGTAAGCTCACACACACCCTTTTCCTATCTCATTCTCAAATGCTCATAATTGAACATTGCAGTTAAAATACACACACACACACACACACACACACACACACACCCTGTCACCTTGGATTTCTTTTAAAAATGCTGTTCTGTTCTCTTGCCTCATACCTTTGCACCCGTTTTTTGCTCTGCCAGAAATGTCATCTTCCCAACTGAACCTTATCCTGTAGGCATGTAACATCACAGTTCTAGATTAAGGAGTATTCTGTCTGCCTTCCACACCTCTATGACTCCCTACCTTAGTATTGTTTTGTTTCTTTTCTCTAACAGACCATGAGCTACCTAAGACAGGGACCCTGTCCATTTGGTCTACTGTGTATTTATTCTCCAGGGCCTGACTTAGTGGCAGGTACAATTAAATATTTGTTAAGTAATACGTGGTCCCTAAAGGAAAAAAAAATAAAATATATGACTTAACAGAAGGAAAGCCTATTTGGCATATTTTATAGCTATTTTGAGAGAAAAGTTTAAGTGATTTAAAATATGACTGATTTTTTTTCCTTTTATTTTATTCAATAATTTGTTAAATCCCTTCTTGAGACATCCTTCTCCCTACAGCTTTATTTCATTGTCTTTTTAGATTTGTTTTAGTTTCTTGAAGCAAATGTTTGCTTCACTTACTTGCATTCTTTTTATATATACAAAAAAATTCTACATTTTCATCCAAATGAAAATAATGCAATGTATTTATTATTTCTATGTTGCTGGGATTTGAATTGGTCCCAATAGTAATTAACACTGGCCATTTTGTAAATAGTGCTTCTCAGATCATTCTTGTATGTGTAACTTCCTGCACCTAAACATGCATATCTCTAAGGTGTGTGTGTGTATGTATGTATGTGTATATATATATATATATAAAAGATACATATAAGGTATATATACCTATTTCTGATATATACCTATATATATATAGGTATATATATGATATATATATTCTGATCTATATACTGTATATCTGGTCTATATATGGTCAAATGAGAAATGGAGATCAGATTATATATATTTCTATATATAGATCTACATACTCTAAGGTGTGTGTATATATATATTATTTTATTTATTTTTTTTTAAGAATAAGAAAGAATAGGGTTAAAGGGCATTTTAAAGGAATCTATACTCTTTGACTAAGCCTTAAGCAATTGCCATGTATTTGGTATATCCTTAATTCTAAGACACACTCCCCTCACAATTTAAATTGTTTCTCCAGCAACAAAGTTTCTGAAAACAGTAAGTAATTTAAAATCAATGTAATATAGTTGTATTTATTATATTGTTAATTTTTTTCTTACAGATAGTTATAATTAACTCAAATTTAAGATAGATTTGGCATTAATGGAATTTAAGAATTCTGAAAATACATTATACCTAATAAAAAAAACCCCATTGATTCCAAGATTAAACTTCCTGTATCCTTATTTATTAATTCTGTCCACATTGTCTGTTAACAACTGAAAGAAAATTGCTTAATTCATCTGTGGGTTTTTGAAGGGTTTTTTCCCCTAAAATAGTCTTGGTTTTATATATTACTTTGATGTGTTATTCTGTATAAAGGTCACATCTTTGGGAATATAAATTTAATTTAATTTAAAGTTTTATCTTTCTTTTATTTTTAGTTGTTTCTTTGCTTCGACTATTTTGTCTGGAATTAACAATTTTTTCTTTCAATTGATCTTCCAGAATGCATTTACGTACCTGTATGAAATGATGAGAAATTTATCATTTTACCTAGCCCACATATATTTTATACTATATACCAGTTTTTATTGCTGTGATGTAGATTTTGTCAAAGCAAAGTTGCACTGAACACAGTTAAATAGGCAAGAAAGACTTCCTCCAAGGCTGTTGCAGTAACAGAGAGATTGAACTGAATTGGCTGAAGCAAAGGGCTGGGCAGTTTTTAGAACCTCAGGTTAGCTAGTGGAGAGTGACCTGGAGGACTCTGGGGCGGGGGGGGGGGGGGGGGGGCAGTTGATCAGTATGATTAGGCAATATGTGTTTGCTAATTTCCTACTTACTGAAGTTGGCTCCTACCATCCCACAGAGACTAACAGGTAGGGCTGTTCTCTGTTTTGATGCTTACCTTTCACAGCGATGGCCCCCAGGTCTTTGAGAAAGGCATTCCTGAATTGTAGGCTGTCCGGAGGCTGGGAGAAGACCTTCTGACTCACAGGTCAGAGAAGGATTTACAATTCCAAGTTTTCTAAAGTAAATTCTCTACATGAAGGGAAGTCAGAGGTTTATGGTCACAAAGAAACTTGTCTAAAGTTTAGTCCAACTAAGGGGAAGGCAAAGGCTATCTTGGTCAGTTTTATCGCTAGTTTATTATTTCCTTCACGTATTTGTCTCTTTTGATAACTTTCTCCCGTTATTTTAATATTTACCTTCAACATTTGTTTAGACATTGCTAAGTTTCCTGTTGTCTTTGCCCACAACTCCTTCTTTCCTTTAAATCATTTCCTGCAAAATTTTGCATTTGTCTCACACCTGGCCCCTAAGTGTTGATGTTGATTTTGTTATTTCTTCTCTTTCTTTGAGGAGATGAGGGAAATCCTGGCCTGTAACTTCCCTCAAAATCCCCTGGGTGGGTTTTTCCTGGATTCCTCATTGCTCAAATGGAGAGCATTGGAGTCCTCCTGGATACCAGGTCAAAGAGGCTGTTAATGAAAACAGACTCAGAATTCAAGATTCTACAGCATTAGAGCAAAGGTAGAAATCAGTCCCTGGGGTCTGTCAAGAGAAAAATCCTCTCTGTGCTGGTTTGGGCTCCCCTCTGCTTTGGTCATGAAGTGTACTGAAGGTCGATCTTAAACCAAACTGCTTTTCAGTTCACCTGACAATGATTTGAGGGACAACACAGAACCTTCATGATGCTTCAGGGAATTGGTGCTAGCCAAAGCCATTTGAAGTAACAGTGCTGGACCTCAGATCTCCCATGAGTTAATCCTGTGAAAGCGCAGTGGTTAAAGACATTCCACAATGGAGCCGTTGCTGTGGCCCCATCTCACCTCCATTTCTCATTCCTACAAATAAGGTCACTTTAGTGGGATTTTGCCTGAATCTCATCTAAATCAGATTGAGTAGTTCTGAGTCAGCCATTATTTTCTTTCCTCTGTCTGGTTCCTGCTGCATTAAATCCCACATAGATCCTCTAAGGTCATGGCAAATGGATGGTACTTTATACTGTTTCCAAATAGCTGATTCAGCAGTTCCAAGCCCTGTGTGCCCCCACCACTTGCGCTCCACACACACACCGTCATTTTTGTCTTTTACTCATTTCTTGAGTCAAACAAAATGAGATGAGGGTTAGGAATCTGTGATCACATCACTGTATTTTCAACAATTCTTTGTCACTTGGTTTTTCTGTTATTGTTTTTGGTGTTGTTGGGTTTTTTTTGGGTGGTGGTGGTTTGGTTTTGTTTTTCAGGATTAAGCCTGGTTAGAAGCTAACCTGAAAGAAGGGGGGCGGGGGATAGTGAGGAGCTAGGAATAACATTGTTAACCAGAAATCTAAAAGCTGCAAGAACTTGCATTTGACAGAGTCAAATTTTTCTTTTGATCTCCTCTAACTGTTGTATAAATGAGGAGCATTTGCTAGCATTCTATTTTTGAGGATAAGAGATGAGACTAACTTGGACTCTTGGAATGTGTAGCACAGTGTGAGTACTTCCTTGACCTAGAAAACTCTCCAAGGGAACCGAGAAACAATTAGAAATTTAAATGCATGGAAATGGAGACATATTTTATGTTACGTCAAATGTTTCAATTGTACTACTGGGGGGTAAAGACCTTCTGTGACTTTGCTGGTAGATTTTTTTAATGCTTAATGTATAAAACGAGATATTCTTAACATAGCTTACTTTTAATCAGAGAAACTCAACATATTTTGCAGGTAGTTGTTCATCCTTTTAAAAAAATGACCTACAGGAAAATAAATAGGCCCTTTCTTCCCCAAACCAAAGAACTAACAAACAAATAGGAAACATATTAGACCTCAACTGTATCCCAGATATAGTGCTAAATGCCTGGGGTCTACACAGATACAAGACAGAATCTCTGCCCTCTGGAAACTTTATACATAATGTAGTTCCCTAGTGGTCTCCTGGTGACAATTACTGGGAAGTGACAACCACCACATGGTGAATATAGATAATGGGGATGGGAGTTTAGAACAGCAAAAAGTTACTTTTTTGAAAGAAATAGGTTCCCTGAAGGAGCTGGTATTTTATATGAATTGTGAAGGGTGATTTATGGAGTTGGAGAAAAAATAACAAGCATGATTATTCCACATACATTACTAATCCTTTAAAACACAGCACCATTTATGGAAATGTGTCCATTTTCCCTGCAAGCCCCTTTTGGGGACTTTCATTTTCTAACTCTAGTCAATTGCCTTTCACCCTCATTATCTAAATCTGGCGACTCTTCATTTCCTACTCTACGAGTCCCAGTTAGCATCAGAATCACCTGTAGGGCTGTTCAAACATAGGTGCCTGGGCCCTAAACCCAGAGGTTTGATTCCGTAGGTCCGCAGTGGAGTGTGATGATTTACATTTCTAACAAGGTCATGCTGCTACCGCTGGTCTGGAAGACCACTTCTCTGAGTTCTACGAGTATTATTATTTTTTATTTTAATGCATTTTTGATCTGGGCACGTTGGAAATACAGAGCTGCACCATTGCCATTCTGGTAGATGATACCTCTGAAACAATTGATCTCTTATAAAACTGTGCATCACAAACTAATATGCGTATGAATCATCCAGAGGCCTTGTTAAAATGCTGATTCAGATTCAGTAGGTCTGAGGTGAGAGCTGAGGTTTTGCCTTTCTAACCAGCCCTTAAGTAGTGTGGACTACCACAGGGGGAGCCACTCACTAAAGGACTTTGGAGGCAGCACTGTAACAACCATAATGGTGTTTTTTGCTTGCAAATGAACTTCTTTTTAGGGACATCTCACATCCCAAATTCATCTAATTACTCTTACAGCTTCGGTTACATTATCACTCTCAACTATTCCCAACAGAAAAGACTGTTTTGTATTCACAGAATACACAGGATAAGGCAAAGGGGACCTTAAATATCTTCCAAATTAATCCTTTCGTTTTACTTATCAGGACATTTTTCTGGCCCCACATCTGATTAGAAATAAGAACATGGTGTAATCATTTGAGACCTCTCCTTTTGTGTTTTTTAGAGAAGATTTAGTCTAAATTAAGAGGAGTTCCGGGGGTGCCTGGGTGGCTCAGTTGGTTAAGTGTCTACCTTCAGCTCAAGTCCTGATCTCAGGGTCCTGGGATCAAGCCCTGCCTGAGCTCCCTGCTCAGCGGGGAGTCTGCTTCTCTCTCTGCCCCTCCCCTTGCTCATGCGTGCTTTCTCTCTCTCAAATAAACAAATAAAATCTTAAATTATTAAAAGAGGACTTCCTTAAGTGGCAGCAGCAATTTTATGAAACCAAGGTAGCAAAATGATCCTTCTAGTCCTATGGAGATGTTAACGATCTTCACCTGCCTCTTTTTATGGCCATGAAATGAAATACATATTTTATAGACCCAATATTCCTGAAACTAGTTGGTGACGATGAGCAGGCCCTCAAAGAAATATGAATCATTTCTTAGGCAGTGTCACAAGATGCTTCATTCGATATCTTTGTTCAGACCTCTTCATAACACTAAGTAGAGTGATGTACACATCAAAAGAAGACATTTCTGTGTGTCAGTTTCATGTGAATTTCAATATGGTAGGTGTCCCCAACACATTCCACTCCTTATAAAGAATGAACAAGGCAATTTAATCTTTCCCAATCCTTCAGTTATCCTGAATGGTTTTAGGCAGGAGGAATAATCCTGATTTCAGTAAAATTTCTGAAATGCCAAGAGAATGCCTTTGTTTTTGCCCTGTGAGAGGGGATATTTACAGAGAAAATTGTCCATAGAAATGTTTGTTTTTTTGAAGATTTATTTTGCCCAGAAGAGGACAAAGCAGAACATTTTGAATTGGCCAGCATAAACTTTCAGTCATCACTCTTCCCATATACAAGTTTAGGACAAATATGTTGTGTATTGTTCTCAATTAGTCATAGAAATTGGAAATAATTTTTCCCTAGAAAAAGATAACTTGTATATCTTTAGAAAGAGTATTTAAACCTCTCTAAAGAAACCATAAGTTCCTACTTCTTTTGTATGCTATAAATTCTTAGTTGACCTAATGAAAAGCCAATATTTCCTCTAAGACAAAATCTTATTTCACTCATCCACCAATGCATCCATTTATCAAAGTGTCAGGATAACTCAGCTTTTGATATTAAGTGCTGTACATATTTGTAGTGAAAAATGGATGGAATAGGTTACTATCCTTAGTATTGTTGCACGCAAAGCGGCAGCTATACTTTTATGCTTACTGTCATAATTCCTTAGAGAATGAATCAATTTGCCGACTTTTGAAAGGTATTTTCAGAGAAGCTATTACTTTCAAATATCACCATTTCATATTTCCAAACCCAAGCGCTTACATAAATAAACTTTGTCTTTTTACACAATTTCATATCTCTATATAGTATGAATATAAATTAAAACCTGCTTTTTCTGTGTTCCTTGAATATAGGCTTCAAGATTCAACTGAGTATACATCACAATTTTTTATGAAATTGACTATATTGTTTTAAGACCCTGGCACTTAGAAAACTAACGTTTAAGTGATTTTATGCTTACATTTCATTAAATCCTGGCAATAGGCTTTTTTAAATATTTTATACATTCTTTCTGTTCCTGATGGTTTGAATGCCATCATGACTAAAAATTAAACCTAGTTCAATTTAAACATTTAGGTGCCATAGACAGGCTGAAGTTTTGCAAAAATAGGCAAGGCAAAGAGGGGAAAGAGTGGAAGCAAAGAGGCATGCAAGAATAAAGGGGAAAGAGAAACAAAAGGAAAAAGAGAGGAACTAGAAGAGGCAAGAAGAAGGTAAGGACAGAGAAGTAAAAGAAAGAGAAAGGATAGAATGCCACCAAGAGTTGCCTTGGATGCCACTCTGAAAATGTCTTTGTGATTCACATCTAAATGATTCACTAGAGCCAACTATGGCTTTCTGTGTTGCAGATATTATAGAACAGTTTATTTCTGAAGACAAAATGCCTCCTTGAGGTAGTATTAAGCACCCAGGCTCAAGAGCCATTTTCGGTATGTGACCTTGGGCAAGTCATTTCACCCGCGTTCTATAATTTTACCAGGAATCTTGCACAGAGACATCACTCAATAAATGTTTGCAACTAGTACTGGTGAAAATTTGCCATTCCACCTCGAATTTAAGAAAAATAAAACATGATGTTAAATGCTCATGCATGTAAGCCTAAAACTCCACGCCACAAAGAAACACTGCGCACTCAAGTTTTAACCAAAGAGAGTTTAAGGGCAAAGGGCACCTGCCTGGCTTAGTCGGAAGAGCATGCAACCCTTGATCTCAGGGTCCTGAGTTCTAGCCGCATATTGGGCATAGAGAATAAATAAATAAACTTTAAAAAAGAGAGTTTAATGAAGAGAATTTTATGAAAAAAGTAGAGCAGTGTTAAAGGGAGATCAACAGAGCATGGAGAAAAATTCTAATAGAAACAGCAGGAAGCTGCTACCCGTTCCCGCTGGTTGGCCAGATGGGGCAAAGGGAAGATACTTTGTTATCAGATCCAAGTGAAAGCTGTGTCATCTTGAGGGTCCATCTAAAAGGATCTGGGACTATAGTAAAAAGGTAGCTTGACAGTGGCACTTTGACATTTAGATCAGGTAATTCTTTGTTGTTATTGTTGTTGGCAGGTATGTTTTTATCTTGTGCATCGTAAGATGTTTAGTAGCAGCCTGGCTTCTACTCACCAGCTGCCAGTAATACCTCAGTTTTGACAACTTCTTGTCTTGACAACCTTAAACTTGACAATAGAAATACCTCCAGATTTTGCCAAATCTGGGGAAGTGAGATCACTCTAGCTTATGAACGGCTGCTGTAGAAGAAACCAGCTACTCCAGAACAGTAGCATGGCCAGAATGAGTGGCAAAGAATAAATGCTCTGACCTCCCTTTTCCTACTACCATTGGATGCTTCTCCTCACCGAGACTAATCAAAACCAGGTAACAAGGCACTTTGGGTCATAGAATGAGCCTCCTTAGGCACAAGGCAAGGCTGGAAGGGGGAAAGTGTGGGGATAAGAGGAGAATAACCAAAATGCAGGCTTAAGATATGCAGTACTTTAGAGTTACCTTGATCCCTTTTCAGTAGGCATGAGTTAGACTACTTATGTAAGAAGACAAGGAGCACCACAGCTTGTAGGATCTTAGGAAAATGTGTGGGTGTCCTGGTCCCCAGCTGGACACTATGAGAATGACAGCCTAGAAGAATATAAATGCCTCAAGCTTGAATTCCAAGTGAGCATTAAAAATAAGGTACAAGGAAGGAAAGAATCCCCTCATGCCTAACCACCTCTCAGATCCAGCCTAATTTAAATAGGATAAAGATAAACATCATATACTGGAGGATGGGGAAGATGTTCAAAAAGAAGAATGTAAATCATCATGCTCCTGTTACCTCTGCCCTAAACTAAGAGATATTTTCCCAGGGGGGAAATCTCAGCATCTTGTGACAGCCTATATATTCATCTTTGTGATTCAGCATCGATAAATCAGATAAATACCACTGAAGCCCATATACTCTGATATTATATTGTAGGATTTCACTCATCTCTCTCAAGAAATCATTTCTGGAGGTATGCAGAAGAAGTCACAATGCTTTCTCACAAAATGGTTCATCAGCTTTAGCCATATTCCTTCCATCACTGTGACAACATCCACCCATCTTTATGCAAAGCCTCACCACTTCATGGTGATGGTCTCTGTATTAGTCAGCTCAGGCTGCCATAACAAAACGTCATAGGCTGGATGATTTGTTTAAAACAGTTCTAGAGGCTGGGAAGTCTAATATCAAAGTGCTGGTGAGGTGGGTTTCATTCTGAGATCCCTTTTCTTGGCCAATAGAATACAGTGCGCTCACATGACCTTTATATGCACATGGAAAGAACAAACTCTCTGGTCTCTTCTTATAAAGACACTAATCCTGTGGAGTCAAGATCTCACCTTTATAACCCCATTTAATCTTAATTACGGCCTTAGAGGCCCCATCTCCAAATGCAGCCACACTGGGGGTTAGGGCTTCAATCACAGGACCGCACTATGAGAACACTGATGAGACAAGAGATGCAAGAGTGCTGTTCTTCCATAGAGAAAGGGATCTTTTACAAGTGTATGCCACCTTTAGTACTCTGTGTGTCACAAAATCCTTCATGGACCTTCTCATCAACCTGCTGATCAGGTTGGGGACATTGTTCCATAATCTCTTTCATTCTCCCCCATCTTCCCAGTGCCCACTTCTACAAGTTGTCTGTCTACCACCAGTCCGTATGACATAAATGCCCTACCCATCAAGGAGCTAGAAGTGGAAAAGTGTATTATCTACACACACTAGTAGCTTGTTGACCTTAGTTTAAACCCAATGAAGTAAACTACAACTTTCTAAAATGCTATATGACTTATAATTCTCCCTGAGTGATCATCTCTTAGACTGAATCAATGAAGTTTTATTACATGTTTAGCTAAAAAGATAATGGGGCCTTTCCATGTTTTCCCTTAGATAAATAGAAATTATTTGCTATCCTGGAAAATGGTGCTTTGGGTTGCCATATAGAATCCACATAAAGTTAAATCTGTCTAAGAATATTGTGAGCTCTTTTTCTATCAAACTCTCAATGCTAAACTTGGTTCTGAGAATGTAGGACTTCCCTGAGGGTCTAAGTTTGTGATGAAATAATCATTTATTTTTAATAACTTATAATATTAATGTATAAATAAAATTATTTATAATAAATGTGTGCTATTATTGAATAATAAACCAGAAAACCACAATTCAGTGGCACTATAAAAATGAGTTATTCCTTGAGCAGTGAGTGTGAGCCTTCTTGATAAAAGGCTATGGTTTACCTGCATTCATTGAAATGGTTTGGTAGGAAAAAGAGAAAAGAAATTTGGGCAGGGAAGAAAAGTGAATTATAGGAATGGTATAGAGGGGAAATAGATACCACTTTGGGGTTGGCCAAGGAAAACAAAGAAGTGCAACATAATGGATTTACCCAACTCCTCTGGAGTATGTCGAAAAATTCAGCTACAACTTCATTCTGCAAAAGGGACCCATGGAGGTAGTCTGCAAAATTAATACCCTGTAACGCTGGAGAACTATAAGCATATGACTATGGTGATTCATGGGGAAGCATGATACTAGCAGGCAGATAAATAGGTCCTGTGATCTTTGGGTGGGCAGCAGCTGGAGTTGGGGTGGTGGGTGGAGAGTTGGAGAACAGTTCCTTCAAGCTATATTCTCTGTGGCCTCACACATACAGATAGATCATTTCCTTCTATGATTTACTACCATGGATGGTGAATTTCATCAGTTATATGTCAACTCATTATTTCTAGTGGCAGAAGACACCCTTCTATAGGCACCTCTGCATATGAGTATCAGGTTGCTTTAAAGCAAAGATGAATTTAATGATCCTTCCCTAAGTTTCTCCTAGTCATTATTGCTTACTTGCTACCACTTTTGGGTTTTAATTCTTTTTCTTTTCTTTTAAATTTATGGCGTGATGGAAATAATTGGGAGGTTTGAATATTTTTCAACAGTGGGAGTCTTCATTAGCTTTTAAGTAGATAAAAATATCCTTTCTTCCCCATAGTGCAAAGTGGAATGGGCTATTACTACCATCCCAGTAAATTAAATTACTTAAAAAAAAATAAAAGAAATAGATTGTGAAAATGTTTAGCCAAAGGAATTCTCCAGCTGACTGAACATTGATGGGCACTTTGCCATCAAGGCAAGGTAAATTCACCTACACGTAGCTATTTAAAAAACACGTGTATAATGGTAGTTGTTACACTTACCCAACTGAATTACACCTAACTTTAGACAAACAAGTAGGATATATACATAACCAAATTGATAATAACTAAAAGCCCCGCAGAATAATCACCTACAAGAATATGAATAGGGCCAAGTGAAGAAACTCAATGGGTGAGACAGAATAATTAGCAGTAATGAATTGAACTTAAGAAAAAGAAAATTTAATTGGAGAGTAAAAAGCACATATATGTATGCCATGTTTGGTGACTTCAGATTGGGAAGTAATCTGCTGTGGAAATCTCCAGGCAGGTGTGGGGAATTAGGTAAATCATACTGTGTACTCCTTGCTGGGCCTACATCTTTAAAGGAAAGCAATCTAAATTTAACAAGAAGTAGTGTTTTCAACCTTGGTTCCACATTTGAGTGGGTGCTTTTTAAAAATAGGGTGGCCCGGGCCATACCCCAGAAATTCTGATTTAATTGATCTGGGATAAGGACCAAACTTAAGCATTTTTACAGTCACCACAGAGGTGTCAAAGCTGCAGCCAGCCCTGAGAACCACTGTTTTAAGGGCAGTTTGTATGGTTGATGAAATCCCAAATGGCACGTGGAAAGGAAGGTGAGGATCTCCATTTCTCGGCTTTTATTAAGAGTGGCAAGGGTTGACTGCTTTGTCTCCATGTCCTGCCCCAGAGCTATGGTCAGTCTCAGCTGCTCATCACAATTTAGGGATGCTTCAGCTGTAAGAGACTAAGGTGGTGTTGGGCTGAGAGGTAGAAATAGTGGCAGAAGAGACTGAGGATGTGGAATCCATTCCCTACGAGGGCAAGTTGTGGGTAAGTCGGGTAGACTGTTAAGATTTAAAACAGGCTAGCCTGGGCAGTGGGCTCCCCGTGGCACACAGGAAACCACGTGCCATAGTAATAGTAGCAGATATGCTGACCGTATATAGAAGCCACACGCGGCACCGGGCTGTCTACTGGTGACTTCATAAGCATCCATTCTTTGGATCAGCAACCACCTGATAAGCATCTTACTCCCTCTTCTTTCCTCCCTTGTCATTTTTCGTATGCCTCTACTATTGCTTTGGACCATAAATGAGGTCACATTGTAAAATTCTGCTCTCTTTTGTCTTCCACATTAGGTTATGGGTTCCTTAAGGTCATGGACACTTTCATCATCCTAATACCTTTAGCTCTCAACACAGGGCCAGGTATGCAGAGATGTGTAGATAGAAAGTATTTGTGTGTCATCCAAGGTCCCTGTTTAAATGCAAAGCAGAGAATAGGTAAAGGACAGTGGAAAAAGACAAAGGAAAGGAAGTTCACAGTTTTGGAGGCAAATTTCTTCCAAATAAAACCAAATTCCCTAACAAATCTCTCTAATAAATTCATAATTCTTTGAGCACACATTTATTGAAATATTCTAGCCAGGCAGTAGTACCAAACCAACCAGAAGCATTCTGTGACAGCATGGAGCTTACACTGGGAGGAAACAGTCAGTAAAAGAGCAGAGATATACACGGTCACAGATATTTAACATTTTGATAAATGCTGTGAAGAAAATAAACAGGGAACTGAGTCAGGGGCTGGCTTCTATGTGTGAGTAGGGACGGAGTGGCATTTTAAGACAAGGTGGTGAGGGAAGGTCCTTCTAGAAACGTGACATTCAAGCAGGGACTCAAAAGATCAGCATAATCCTACGAAAAGAGTTGGAAGAAGAATATCCCAGACAAAATGAAGGGCGAGTACAAGGCCCAGAGATGGGAAAAGGCTTGTTGAGATTGAGAAATAGAAGTCTTTTTAACCTTCTCCACAAAACAAAACCTGTTTATGGTTCTATGACCCGTGAACTTACCCTCTTTGTCAAAAGCACGCAAATTCCCTCAGGCCCCGCCTTATAAGCTGTCATATACCCAGGGGCAGGTTCATGGGCTTGAGTGTTGCTTAAGATCTTCGCTGAAAGGTCACTGGGCGTTTATTCTGCCTGAGCATGTTTGATCTAAATGATCTAAATGGTGACTTCAGAACTCCCACCTGGAGGTTCAAGTCGGACTTCTAAGTCCCAAGGTTGTGTGGGTCCAGCTCTTTGTCTGGGATCCACAGAGAGCTTTATTCCAGAGTGGAAGACCTGGATCTTCACAAGAAAACCCGCTGTGCCCACTGGAGGGGAGTGCTTTTCTCCCTCTCTTCACTGATTTGGATGATGCAGTTTCAAACGAAGGGCATTAGAATCAGGTGGATCTTCTTCTATCAGTTCTGAAGAGGTTCTTTCAGTAGCACCTTTATTTTATTCTTCTTCCTACCCCCGGCACCTACCACAATGCCTAGCTTAGTAAGTTAGCCCCACGCTGAATAGTTTTTATTTTTTTAATGGTTGAAAAAAAAATCAAAAGAAGATGTTTTCTGGCACCTGAAAATTACATGAAATTCAAATTGCTGTGTTCATAAATCAATTGTTACTGAAACAGAGCCACACTCACTTGTTTACGTTTTGTCTAAGGCTACTCTCCTGCTACAACAGTAGAGTTGTTTCCTAGTTGTGACAGAGATTGTATGGGTTGCAAGCCTAAAATATTTACTACTGGCCCTTTCCAGAAAAAGTTAGCCAATCTTAGTGATAAATATTTGCTGTGTGAATGAATGGATACATAAATAAGTATACTATTATGGCAAATTCACTTTATATAATTACTCCTTAATAGTATATACTCCATGGCAGAGATCCAGGCAGTAACCTAGAGCCTAACACATTTTATTAAAAATATGAGACCGATATTATTTATGCATCACTCTGCCATGCTGTTCTAAAATATATTCAATCAGAGTAACAACTTTAATTGCATTTTCCAAATGGGCTTCTCCTATTTTTGTAATTAAATATACATTACCATGCCTCTTTTCATTAGGATCAGTCAGTCCCCCAAGAAGTTCTATTTAAACTCTATTAGAATCGGGTTACTCATCCAATCAAGGTGTATGTCCTTCTGGGGTTTTCTTCCTTCTGTAATTGTCATTTGGTTTTAAACTTTTACCGTGGGATGAAAAGATGCACAAATGCAAGAAAGTCAGTCTCCTTCCTTATACAAGATTTTCATTTCATTTTATTTTTACATTTTTAAAACATTTCTAGCTTTTACTGAATACCCGCCACACTATCAAATTGCATGTCTGGGGAAGATCACAAAGGTAGTATATCTTCAAAAGCTGAACAAATCAGTCACATTTGGATTAGACAGGATACATGCTCTTGCATAAAACAAGTTAAGGACACAATTAAGAATTTAACACAAAACTGTACAGAATACTACAAAAACTCATACGGAAACTAGAAATAAGCTACTCTGAACATTGTGGAGAAGCTGAAACTGAACCTAGAAGGAAAACGTCTCTAATGCTTGCTTGCTCGCACCTTCCCTGGTGTTGGCTTTTGGTTTATTTCCCTTTCCAAATTTCTGAGGAGGGATTGCAAAGTAAATCTTACATTGAATCTGTTTGTTACATTTTCTGATAAGTTTTGTTTTTGTTTGTTTTCTTTTGTTTGGTTTCGTTTTTAAGTTTCCAGCAGTAGATTTGGGCTCAAGTAGTGATCACTGTCTTCTTCTGTTTTAGGCAAGACTTGTCTTCTGTGCATCATTGTATATCACTGACACTTGCGCAGTTTTGTTTTGTTTTTTCCCAGAGGGGAAAGATGTGGGTTTTAAAATTTTGTTGTCTCTATTTTTTATCGAAGTATTGATGTAGATTTCACTTCAATAAGATGTTTGCTTGTCCTGCACTATTAGGGAGTCCTTACTCTTTTGAATTCAGAGGCCAGAGCAACAGAAGGAAAGCCTTTAGAAGTTAATACTAGCTAATTAATCCAGCTCATTAGCCCAAAACCTCACTGAACACTGAGAGTGCTGGTAATGTAATAAGCTTTCCAGTTAATGGAGTCAAAGCTAACTTCAAAGAACAGCTAGTACCTCATTCATTAACTTAATCAACTCTCTGGACACCTTACAGACAAGGCAGCCTGGTAGGAGAGCAATAAAGATGTAAGTGGATGTTCTGTTCCGTTATCCCATGACTGACTTAAAAGTTAAAATTTGGACAACCATGAGTGCACAAATAGTACACATTCCTGTCTTTAAATACGAACAGAACAATAAAGGAAATGCTCGTGTACAACTTTTGTCAGAACTTAAGTTTAAAATGGTCTGAAGAGTCCCGTCAAGATAAAAAGCCAAATACAGTGTGTTTAGTTTCGTGTATTTTGCGCCAGAGCAACTTGGTACACACTTCAGCCCATAAACAAAATGGAAGTAGGACAGTTAGCAATTTGTACCATTATCTTCTTGTTTCTCTTTAGAGATTTTCAAAAACAAAGATCAATAAATGTAATGAGTGTGACAGATTATTTTAGATTTTGTCACATGTATTACTTATTTGATCTTCAAAACAAAATGTGAGAAAGATAAGACTGTTATTGTTCTTTCATTAAACAAATAACGTGAATATCTATTATGCAACCAAGCAATGTCGTCAAGATGATGAAGTTCAATGAGAATGCATTTTCAACTGTTTCTAGTTTCATTCATTTTTAGGAAATCTTGACTTTTTCACTCATCACTTCCATTTATCATCTCCTCTTGAATTCTTGAATCTTACTTCTGGAGATTGTTCTCTATTATAGTTACTACTTAGGGAGAAAAGTCTTTGTGTGTATATAGTGTTAGGATGTCAGAGATTGCATGGGCCTCCTTTTAAAGGAGATAGGCTTTGTTTAATTAGTGTACCAGTTGAAGGTGGGGGTGGTGGGAGAGAGAGTGGCTGCTGGTGAAGGCAGCTGAACAACAAGAAATAAAATAGCAGACAGAGAAGTTCTGTTTTACTTTTGTCAGTTGAAGAACTCACCATTTCCTTAAATAGAAGGTGAGATTTTTGGTACAGGCATCCCCTTATTTACTTAGTGTTCCACAGTATGGGATCCTGAAAGTAAGGCTCATTATCCCCCTTTTCAACCTCTGATGTTCTCCAGCTTTTACTTACGACCAGGGATTGCCCAGAACCTTGCCTTTTCTTCCTACCTCACCAATCCTGGACACTCAAAGCTGGTGAGTATATCATAGTTCTGCAAAGGACATTTCCCCCAGTCTAAACCAGCTTTTCCTCCAGTTGCATTGAACTATATGCTAGTAAATTTTTTTTTTAAAGATTTTATTTATTTATTTGACAGAGAGACAGCGAGAGAGGGAACACAAGCAGGGGGAGTGGGAGAGGGAGAAGCAGGCTTCCCTCTGAGCAGGGAGCCCGATGCGGGGCTCGATCCCAGGACCCTGGGACCATGACCTGAGCCGAAGGCAGACACTTAATGACTGAGCCACCCAGGCGCCCCAGTAAATTTTTATTTTAATTCATTCTCCTCTCTCCTCTATGTTATAGGAATTTCTAGGAGTTTTTGATTTCATGATGGAAAAACAAATGAACAAACATCTGTTAAATAAAAAACTTTGTCCATTTGAGTGCTAACTTGGAAAGATAGCAATCAAGGCTCAAATTTCCATCTTGACTTTGAGTTCAAGATATTTTTCAAAATTGTGCTTTAAAATAAGCTTTTTAGCAAATGTTTTATAAGTAATGTCAGGTGATGTTGACAGTTTTACTTTTTGATGAATAGAAACTAATACTTAGATAATTGGTATTTTCTAATTACGAAGCAAGCCTGCATTTAAAAACAATAAGAGGGGTGCCGGGTGGCTCAGTCAGTTGAGCTTCTGACTCTTGGCTTTGGCTCAGGTCAGGATCTCAGGATTGTGGGATCCAGCCTGGGGTCAGCACAGAGTCTGCCTGGGATTCTCTTCCTTTCCCTATCCCTTCCCCTCTGCCTCTCTCTCTGCTCACGGGCTTCTGAAGGCTCTCTCTCTCTCTCTCATTCTCTCTCTCTTTCAAGTGAATAAATGGGGCGCCAGGGTGGCTCAGTCAGTTAAGCATCTGCTTAGGTCATGATCCCAGGGTCCTGGGATTGAGCCCTACATGGGGCTCCCTGCTCAGTGGGGAGTCTGCTTCTCCCTCTGCCCCTCACCCCACTTGTCCTCGTGCTCTCTCTCAAATAAATAAATAAAATCTTTTAAAAAAGCAAATAAAATCTTTGAAGAAAAAAATAAAATAAAAACAATGAGCGAGCATGTCTCATTGCAGAACAGGATTAAATAATGTAATTTGATGAATTGCTTCAGACTCATTACTTTTCTTGTGTCTCCTTTTTATGTTATAAGTACCTTCAGATATTCAAAACCTAAAGAGGCAAAATTTATGAAAGGGCGATTGTTATTTTAAGTCTCTCAATCGAGAAGTGAGGGATGAAATCAGGTTTGTAGGAACAGTCAACGTCACAGCTCAGTACAATTTCTCAGATGCTTTTCCGGAATGAGGGGAAGTGGCTGAGCAATTCTGCTCCTCTGGGCCAGCTGGGGGTTTTTGCTCCTGGGCTTATGTGCCTGTGATGAACTTCTGTGGACCTCAAGGGACACTGGCTAGTCTAAGATGACTCTGTGGCTCCACAGGGCCTTCCATTCTCCAGTGGTCTGGCCTGGGCTTGTTCACATGGTGGTGGCTAACCTGGCCAGGATCATAGGAACCTTGGGACGCAAGCAGCATTACTGCTGCTGTGTTCTACTGGGCAAAGAAAATCACAAGACCAGACAGTGTTTAAGGCAAGGAGAAATAGATACTACATTTTGATGAGAGGAGCTGGAAGAACTATGATCATTTGTGCAATCTACTATGGCTGGATACGTGCAGACTTCTAGAGCTGTTGCTGCCACATGTTCAATCAGATGAAGGAAGCCATTTGGCAATCAGGATGTGAAGATAACGTGTAGAGATCATCCGGCAGGATTGACTGAGAGGTTCCTGGTGATATCTGTGTTCTTGGTGTCAGTTGTTCTTGAGACCCAGTGGTACCCTTGCTCTTCTGCTTAGCTGCTAGATCCTTTCTTGTGTCATGAGTCAATTAAGTCTCCCTTTTACCCAACCAACTCAAATGGGATGAGGTTCTGTCAGCTTTGATCAAAATTCCTGAAAAAAACTCTAGCCAAATTTGTTTACATTTTCTTGGTCCCTGTCAATTCTTGTCACAGACTAATATAGCGAGTAGAATAAAGGCTAAGTTATATACTCATTTAGCTATTGCCCTTCATTTTTAATCTATTTTATTTCCAATAAACCAAGTGTCCATCTCCATTAAGCAATTGAACTATATTGAATTCCTCATCTGGATTTGTAGGATGGTACTTTTTAAATGGTCTGAGTAGTCAGGCACTACCCTTTAATTCCGAAAATTAGAGACCAAATGTCATTTAGGAAATTGAAAATCAACTTTTTATGACTTCAATTGAAAGAACTCATACTGAAATGTGAACAATGTTCATGAAAAGTTAATAAATAAGACTAATGATAGTGCATGGTAATTTTAAAATGATCAGGCTATTAAACTACTTATAACTAATGCTAATACCTTTGAGAAAAGAGGGTAACGATATTGGAATTTCATGCTTATAACAAAACTGAACTTCAAAAGACTTTCATGATCACATATATCAAGAGTCCGTTTCACATTACTCTCACATTAACTACACAGACACATTCATTTCTCATTTTAAATATAATTATTATGGATATAAAATTATGGGATCTGAATCAATTTATAGACTTTTGAAGCTCTGCCTATCCCACTATACTTTTGCCCTTCCTCCCAAGATTTAAACATTCTCTTTCCTTCACTTCCCTCTTTGAATCATTCACTCTGTGAGCCACTGTAATTGAGAGGAGTGTGTCCTTTTATACTCTCCCCAGCACATTGGAAGAAAACCATATTCTAGGCAAAGGGTAAAGAACATTGCCAGAAAACCAGAACATCCACTGAGGTGTCTAAGCTTCTGAGTGCACAAATTAGCACTGAGAGCCTCGGTTAATGAGCCACTCTGTGACCCTTTGTGTCCTTGCATCTCTCAAATGGAAACTCTAAGACAAAAGACAGGGAACATTTCCAGGAAAGACACTGTCAGTGTTGAGTAAAACTAGAGTGGGATATGTCTTTTTAGGGTATTCCTTCTTTCTTGAAAAACAGGGAGTACTTTCAGAGTTATCTGAGATTTATAGAGGTAAATGAGATGTCATTATTATCCCCATTTTCAGAGGATTTGCTGGAAACTCAGTGGGATTAAAGTGACTTATAATTAGTGATAATAATGATTTTTTTCCTTTTGTAACCTACCTCAGATTTAGTTATGAAAAATGCCTCTATGGAAGTTTATGTGCCCCTATAAAAGTTTAAATTCAATTTGAGTTCAAGTGTTCATATTCTTGAGAGAAGCAAATGACAGAATTTCAGTGTAGTATATTTCCCCGATGAGACTCCTTCATTCCATGTACCACACCTATTATCTGTAAATAAAGTGCAGCTTCCAAAGCAATCAATGAGCAGTCAAGCATACGAATGAGGCCATCTTTAAGTAGTGTTGTTGTGCTGTGCCCCAGAATGAGGTCCGTCAGAGAGCTGACAGAACACAGGGACCATTTGGAAAAGCTCTAAGAACACATTTACAAAAATATCAAATACACATTAAGGGGAACTTAAGGATACTTTGTTTTGACTGCTGGAAAGGAAACAGTGATACACACAGGGACCCAGGTGGTTAATGTACTGTACATTATTACTATGAAGTACAAGACCTCAGTCTCTCAGCTCCTCAGAAACCACAAAATCAGTTGATTACATAGTGCCCCGCAGAATAGACTTTAAGAGTAAATGAGCAAACATCTCAGATATCCTTTTAGAGCTTGCCAATTCACATGGCTTTTGAATTCGTGCTATTGGGCTGTTGTGCAGGAGGGCGTTTATAATGTTTTTTTATCCTGCTGGAGGTTCTAGGCCTGTCTCAAATACAATAGAGAAAATGGCAGGAGCCCTTGTTCATTGAAGTAAAAAATAAACTGGTCCAACTGTCATAGCAAAACAAATTTTCTGAGTTCACAGATGATGGAATATATAAACTGGATGTGCTGCTGTTAATAACAGGTCCCTTGACGTTTGAATCAACTTTATTTGAAGATAAATGCCATAGTTTCTTAGATAAAAATTCTTCTTTCCCACTTCAGTTCAACTTTTGGGACTTCACACTGAAAATTCAACAATGTTCACATAAAAGCTAATGGTTTCCATCTGTAGATTAATTTGGTTTTAGTAGGGTCTGTGGGACCCTGTCTCACTTTGCATTTATGGGTCATCTGTGTTTGTAGTTCAACCATCTTCTTATTGCAGTGACCAGAGGAGTAGACAAAACCAGAATCCATGCATAATCTTTATTTTGATGTGTTTTAGGCAATTTGGCTAATTTGGAGACGAGTCCTTCCTTCAAATGAAAGTGTGCAACAAAGATTCTATGCCCAATGAATGTTACTGCCATTGGAAATAATTTGATTTGTTTTTTTAATGGTTTAGAGTTGAATTATTCCACCTATTAACAATATAAAAGCAAGAATGGACTATGTAACTCCTAAGGTCTTCATAAAATTATTTCTGCTGAAATGTCACAACAAAGTGGCTTCATTTCTATGCTTTTTCAGAGTTTTGGTGACCCTTGACACTAATCACAGATATCTCTACCTATCTGACACACGGCAAAATCCTATGAGGTGACCTAAAATAGAACTTGCTGACAAACATTTCATGTCTGGACCTGAACTGATTTATAGGGAGAAGTCTATATGAGTGAGAAAAAAAGAAAAAAAAATTCAGAGATCTAACTTTATTATCTAGTAATCCAACCATATTGCCCTATAATTTGTTCCTTGTTCTCACTGCCAGCACAGAAGTTAATGTGCAATGTCTAAAACATCTCTATATCAATCACTGATTTGACCTACCATGTATTTTTGTTCAGATTTTTTGAGGGCAGAATTATATATTCCAGATTATATCAACATCTTGTTTGATGAGAAATGATCTTTCCTCTACTATTTCTTAACACTTGCTGAAAATAGTGTTTGCCTTCCATTAGAAATCAAGGTGTCTCATCCAGAAAATAAAGAAATATATATTTGCTTAATTTTCTCACTCACTGAGAAAAACTGCATTATGTGAGTTAGAAAAAAAAGAGAATAGTAAATGAAGGATGGGAATTTATCCAGCTTTTGCTGATCACATTAAAATAAACTGCAATCTGACTATGTGCTTTGAGTATTTTTAGAAGCATCTTTTATTGTGATTCCCAGTTTTAAAAAAAAATCACAGGGTGACTCGGTAGACACACAGTCATGAACACACACAAATTTGAAACAAAACTGTTATGAAGCAACTTACCCTTGCTCATGATACACTCTAATACTTTCTGTTCTAGTTAATTCCATTTTTAAAATGTTTATCTGGATTCATTAAATTGATTTTATAACCTACTAATGAGTTGTGATCTTCCACAAAAAAAACATTGCTTTAATCTATATTTTTAAAAATGTGAGGCGGTGACTTTTATCTTAATAAGCATAGAGGTGTTTAAAACACAATTCTCATGTAAACAGATAATGAATTTGTGTCAAAATTTTGCTTAACACACTAATGGGGATACCAGGAAGAAAACATAAGACCTAGTTTGAAGAACATTTGAGGGATTTATACAGTTTTATAGGAGGAATGGATTCTTAAAGTAAGGTGGCCAAGTTAGACATAAGATTGGTTAACTTCCTACAGAACAATTAACCCATAAGACCTTTGGGGGTTAATTTCACTACGAAATTATAAAATTATAACAATAATTTCTGCGGTTTAACCTAGAGAAAGAGTCTTATATAGTCTAGTCAGGAGACCGGCAACCTATCAGTTATTTTAACAAAGCATGTTACGTGAATTGCTAATTAAATACAGAGTTATTGGGGCACCTGGGTGGCTCAGTCAGTTGAGCATCCAACTCTTAATGTCCACTCTGGGCATGATCTCAGGGTCCTGGGATCGAGCCCCCAGGTAGGCTACCCGCTCAGTGGGGAGTCTGCTTGAGATTCCCTCTCCCTCTGTCTCTGCCCCTTTACTCTACCCCTTTTCCCCTCTTGCACATGCACAGCACACTCTCTCTCTCTCTCAATAAATAAAATCTTAAAAAAAAAAATGATGCAGAGTTATTAGCTAAGTTCATGCAAAAGCTAAAAGTGCCATATTGTAACAGAGACAGCAACTTCAGGTAGTAACTGCCACCCCTACCCCCTGTGGGACTAAAGGACTAAACAGAGAGGTCTGGAATTGGAAAATTACAAGCTTGGAGGAGGAGCTTTGTGGAGACACACCTCACATTTCTTTGGTGCTGGAGACTTGGAGGGGACATGTTGAGGGAAGTGGCCGGCTACTGTGGGAAGGCGCTGCCACAGCCTGTCTGATGGGGATGGCCGGCTACTGTGGGAAGACGCTGCCACAGCCTGTATGATGGGGCCTCGTTGGGGTAGCTCCCTGGAGCAGGAAGAATCAGAGAGGAAGCCCACCACAGAGCAGTTCCCTCCATCTCCTCTAGTCTTGCCATCTCCTTCCAGTGGGCCCACTGTTCAAGTCTAACAGGGAGCAGCAGGTCAAGTGGCAATGTGGTCTGCAGAGCCCTAGCCTGGTGTCATAAAGCCAAGTACAGCAGTGCTTTGGAGCAGAGAGACAAAAGTTTAAAATTGCTCCGATTCTTGCCTGACAGGAGAGTGAAGTGTTTGCAATTTTATCATCTGTGGACTGTTGACCAAGAGTGTCAGATCAGATCTAGTGGGTTATGAGAAATGCTCTAGCGTGATATAAAGAATTAAGCAATCCTCATTTTCCTTTCTCTAAGCTTATGACACATTTTGCTTTATCGGAAATTCGTCGTTTAATAAAAAGCTGCACAGCATCAAAAGTACTGTAATTTGGGGCACCTGGGTGACTCAGTTGGTTAAGCATTTGACTCTTGATTTTGGCTCAGGTCATAATCGAGCCCATGTTGGGCTCCATGCTGGGCTTGGAGCCTGCTTAAGATTCTCTCTCTCCCTCTGCCCCTCCTCCCTCACTCTCACTCTCTCTACCAAAAAAAAACAAACAAAAAAAAAACCCAAAAAACAAAAAACCCCAAAACTCTAATTTAAATATTTTTAGCTTTTCCTATTAAAGGGATTTCTATAGATTATTATTTAGGTATATTATTCTAACATTAGACACATATCTGGCTTGTTAGCTTGAAATCAATAGCATTATATATTAGGAACACAAGGATGTGTCCACTTTCATGATTCTAGAGTTCTTTTGTTCAGAATTTATAGAATTGTTAGAAATAATCTATAGGACATTGTGATTTTTTTTTAAATTTTAAGTAAAACATGCCCACAATAAAGATTTCAATTATATATAAAGATATTTTAAAAGTAAAAACTCTACATATGTTTACATTTGTATTTACACAAAACAGATCACACTGTATATTCTTTTCACATTAATTTTCTCTTAATATCCTATCTTGCCATACTATAACAGATGGGCCCTCCCAAATCTTTGTATTATCTGTCTACAAGTGTGTGAATTTACTTAATACATTTTAAAATTCCCTGTTGATGGGAATTTAGGTTGTTTTTAACTCTCAATGGCAATAGATAGAAAGATAGATGACTGGACTGAGCCTAGAAAAATCTTTATGATTTTATATACAAAGTGTGTATGAATGAATGTATGTGTATATGTGTATATATGTGTGTATATACATATATACACACTTTATATAAAAGTATATGTAAAAAAAGTATATACACACTTTTTTATAAAGTGTGTATATATATATACACACACAACTATATATAAGATGCATATACAAGGTATATAAACACACACTTTGTACATAAAATCATATATAAGGTTTATCTATCTGGACAAAACAATATCGAGTTAAATACTAGCAATCCTTATTTTGTTTAATGTTTATTAAGAGCAGTTGATGCCTTAAAACAGCATGAACGAGTTCAAAGTACAATCCTAGGAGTGTCCTTTTGTTACCCTTCCAGCGCCGCATTTTCGTGATCAGTCTTTCTCTTTCTCACACCAGATCCCGCACCACGTGAAGTCCTTGCCCTATTACAGCTACGAGCCGCCTGTGATTGGCTACTGCCAGGCTCACCAGCCACTCCGCGTCCACAAGGGCTATGAGGCAGTGTCTCCGGAGCAGGACGAAACCCCCAGCCTGGAGCTCGGGCGTGACCACAGCTTCATCGCCACCATCGCCAGGTCGGCGGCGCCGGCCATTTATCTGGAGAGAATAACAAACTAATGGGAAAGCCAACTCCTCGTGGGGAACCTCGACGGGGTGGGGAGGGAGGGCTTCATCTTAAAGGAGAATGGGTGTCCACAGTTGTGCAAGCAAGCTGGCTGGTCGTTCCTGCTAAAACACTTAGGACGTAGAGGAAAGGAAAAACGAAACTGCTGAGAGAGGGCAGCGGATGCACCTGCCGCATAAACCAGGAGAACTATAGAACTTTCTTTGCTTCAAAACATAAAACAAAAATGGTCCTGGATGTAAATAGTGAAAGTGTCGAGTTCTTATAAAAATAGATTTCACCCTAGCTACATATAGGTTTGTTTGTATATTTGCTTTTTCTACACTGCATGGTTCCTGGGCTGGAGAACCACAGGGGGTTGGGGGGGACCTGGGGTGGTGGGGTGGGGAGTTGGGGAAACAAGACAGTTTTCCTTGTTAGGTGTGTAACTCTCGCAGACTTGATTTCAATTGCTTTATTTAATTTTCCCTCTAAAATGCTGTTTGTTCCTATTTGGTTTGTTTTCTTTTCTTTTTTTTTTTCCTGGTCAGTGATTCTGTTTCCAATTCTAAACATGGGCATTAAAGCTTATGGTGTACCAAAAGAAAATTTGCTTTACTACAGACCACAGAGAAACAAAGCTGACCACAGAGTTTGGCAAAACTATTGGAATGAAAATCCAGTAAAATCTGGGTGAATGGTCCTTCAAGACACACGATGTACACAGTATGAAGAGTTTTGACTTTTTTTTCCTACTGGCAGTCCTCACGTGAGTTTTCACTGTGTAAGAATTCTGAATGGGATCTGTACAGACCTCCAGTTGGAAAGACCAACAGAAATCTTCTCATCTGGACACAGGCATATGAAGAACAATGGTCATGTGGTCAATGAATGAAACTGCCAAGCTGACAAATTTCTAAGTACAAGATAATGTGTAACATTGCTTTTTAAATTATCAATTAGCTTTTGTGTAGTTTTTATCAATAAAGGAAAATGTTGGGAAAATAAATATATTATTTTGTGGTTGGTATACCACAGCCCACTTGCTATTGAGTACTTTATCTCTTTATTGTGAAATCCTTCTAGCCTGTGTCAGTTGGTATCTACCAAATGCCTTCTGTGTGTTCTGTGATTAGGTGGGGAAACCCTTCAAGGTGTAGAAAAGAAGAATGGGAGGTGACGTATGCACTAACTCATTACACACATTTTTTTGGAAACATGATATAACTCAAAAATTATATAACAACATGAGGAAAAAGATAAGAATCCATGGAATGGTTAGAGGTTATATGATCTTTTAGGAGAAAAAGAACTGTGTGGAAATTATTGCAATCTGAAAGAAGCATAATGATCACCCACTTTTTAAACAAAGGTGATAACTATGCAAATATCAGTTGAACGATTTTCACTTGACTTCCTTAGTGCTGTGATGCTATATGTCAGCAACTTTTTCTGATTCACAATGGACATTATCCCAACCTAGATAGAGGTCTGATTTGCCTAGTCCTATACTTAAAATGAAATTACAAAATTTTTGTCATCTTTATTAGGTCAGGTTTTGCATTCTGAAAAGTGCTAATATACAGTGGTACTAGTGGGATTTCAGAAGAACTAAGTTGATAACCACCATTCATTTAATTATAAATTCTACTAAAGTAATAATTAAAGAGCCCTGTGAATACTTCTATATCAAAGAAAAACTAGCATGGAGTATCTTCTCAAAGTAATTCTGTTTTAGTACCATTTTAAATTATGCTTGAAGTTAAATTCTATCTTAATTGATAAAAATAATTGTCATATTAAAGAAAATTCAACCAAAGGAAGTTTTTCCATATTGGAACTCAGGGCTTTTGCTGTCAGATTCTGGTAACTTCCCTGTTAACACTTATAATCTGGATTATATCTAGATATGTTCCTGAACCATTCAAGTAGAATGAATTGACTACAAGTTTCAAAGTTAAAGATAATTCTTTGGCATTGTGATTTTTCTCTTCAGAATTATTTAACAGATTGTAGCAGAACAGTTTGGAGTGTCTGCCCAAATTATGAGGATTCTCTAACCTCTCCTACCTTCTCCATGTATCTAACGTCAGTCATGTATCCCATCTACCACCCCACCCCATCTTAGGTGATTTACTGAAGGTCATACCTGAAAAATTTTTGTCAAAGTTGGCTTAAATCAACTGTTTTCTGTTTGCTTCTGTTTCTTATAGCCCCCCCCCAAAAATGTCCTAAATGTATATCCGTCTTCATGTTATGTAAAACTGTCATATTTGGCCAACAGTTGCATCAAGTCTCACATGAATTAGGTAAGTGAACTGCTAATGAAACAGGTAGCATTAAGAAGATGCTACACCCTCTGAATGTGAAAACTTTCACTTACATATGCTAGAAAAAGTTTACATGGAGCTTTGGAAATCTTTTGATGATGGGCAAAAACAAAACAAACAAATGAAAACAAACAAAAAAAGCTTGAGTAGGCTTAGAAAAGTCACTAGCTGAAAATTCAGGCTTAAGATGTCCATCGACAGATGAATGGGTAAAGAAGATGTGATATATATATTCAATGGAATATTATGCAACCATCAAAAGGAATGAAATCTTGCCATTTGCAATGATGTGGATGGAACTGGAGAGTGTTATGCTGAGCGAAATAAGTCAATCAGAGAAAGACATGTATCATATGACCTCACTGATATGAGGAATTCTTAATCTCAGGAAACAAACTGAAGGTTGGTGGAGTGGTGGGGGGTGGGAGGGATGGGGCGGCTGGGTGATAGACATTGGGTTGGGTATGTGCTATGGTGAGTGCTGTGAATTGTGTAAGACTGTTGAATCACAGATCTGTACCTCTGAAACAAATAATACATTATATGTTAAAAAAGAAGAAGAAGAAGAAGATAGCAGGAGGGGAAGAATGAAGGGGGGCAAATCGGAGGGTGAGATGAACCATGAGAGACGATGGACTCTGAGAAACAAACTGAGGGTTCTAGAGGGGAGGGGGTTGGGGGGATGGGTTAGCCTGGTGATGGGTATTAAAGAGGGCACGTTCTGCGTGGAGCACTGGATGTTATACGCAACTAATGAATCATGGAACACTACATCAAAAACTAATGATGTATGGTAATTAACATAAAATAATTAAAAAAAGCCAAAAAAAAGAAAGAAAAAAGAAAATTCAGGCTTTATATTATATGAGGGGTCGCCTCAGTTTTCAGAGAAAACAACATTGAAAAAAACATAGTGATATTTCCAGAGAGGGCTTAGAATCAAATATTAGATTATTAAGCCTTAGAATGCAAAAGTCAATCATGTCTGTGCTGAAAATCTGTTATAACCAAAGAGGATACAAAGCTTAAGCTAGTCACAATTCAGGTTATTATCTGGGCCCCTTAACCAGAGGCTGCAAATTTGTCTATGCAGGTCACTTCTATCACCATTTCTGGTTTATTCAAGTGCTTTGCTATGCAAAGAATCCCCCTTCTCCCTCAACATTGAAGAGTTTAAATTGTGACCTTATTAGAAGGTACCACCCAGTGAGTCCAATAGCACACATGGTATCCTCCTAATGTGCAGGGGAAGAAATATATCACACATCTACAGGCCTTTTGAAATTCTGGTTAATCTGGGTCTAACTAATACTAAGATTTTTCACTGTCTTCTAAAAGTCAGGAATTATTTTGACTCTACTCATTTTTCATGTTGAAATATTAAAGACATCTCTCAAAGAAAGTTATGCTTTATTTCAAGACTGGCCTAATTATTAATTTGATTTTAGACTATAATTTTTATTGAACCTCCAAAAAATTTGCAGGTTGAGGAGTATCATGGAGTATTTATAGAGGAAGGACATTAAAACAGTGTCTAAAAAGAATGGGGAATGTGACACATGCAGATTAGAAGAATCATTTATTCAAAAATTCTGATTAACTTTTTTTCATAAACATTTTTAGTAATGCTGAGTTTGCTTTTACTTATTGTATCATGCAATAGGGAAATGCCTAGACTCAGAAGCTTGACTGATAATATGTATGTGTACCTTATACGTATACATTAAATTTTCACTGGCCTGCCTGCTATACTTTTATCAGATATGGCAGATCTACACTCCAAAGTGATCCATGCCATGAAACTGAGAAAGGGGAGAAAGTGTAGTATCCCAACTGTAAACCTTTACATTTTATGAGTAATCAGTGCATGTGGGTTAAATTTGGGAATTTTGGTCAACACATAGTTTAACATTACTCCGTGTAATGAGACTGCCAAAGAAAAACACATCATAGAAATGTCCCAAATAAGGAATGTTATTGTTTGAAATCTAAGCTCAACTGGTCAAACCACACCTGGAATTTAGTATCAATGTCACATCTTCAAGGGGACACCTACAAGTGTAGCAACCAGGATATTTAAAGTTAAAGTTATGCAATCCATAGCATATGAAGAATTGAAAGCAGGACCATTCATTTAGTAAAGGTAATAAAGCATTACAGATCATCAAGCAGTAAGGAGAAGCAAAGAGAAGCAGATCCACTCTGCTCTACAGGCCCAATGACAGCCACACAGTATTGCTGGTAATCGATTTTTTTAACTGAGGAATCTAAGACTCTTGTGGCAATAACTTGTCTGGGTCCTTGTCTCCACCTCTGCACCTTCCTTATCTCTGAAGCCACATGGACTCTCATGCAGGCATATTTGCCATGCCCCCCATGTTATATAACCTTTAATTGCTTTTATTTTTATTTTTTTAAAAGATTTTATTTATTTATTTGACAGAGAGAGACACAGCAAGAAGGGAATACAAGCAGGGGGGGTGGGAGAGGGAGAAGCAGGCTTCCTGCTGAGCAGGGAGCCCGATGCAGGGCTCAATCTCAGGACCCTGGGATCATGACTTAAGCCAAAGGCAGACGCCCAAGGACTGAGCCACCCAGGTGCCCCCCTTTAACTGCTTTTAATTCAGAAGTTCATAACCAGTCCAAGTTCAGAAACTCGGTTATCTAGCAGTGAGTCTAAGTTTTAGTTTCATTCAGTCCAAGTACAAACCTGTACTGACATGGCCTCAGCATTGTTATGTAACACAATTCCGTTACTGCCTCCTAGTTTGTTCCCTGGAATTCAGAGTTCCTCCTGCCCTGATACATCTCTAGGATCCCGGTCCTCTGAGGCTGAGCACTGTGTTTCTCTTGCCTCTATTACTAGGCACCTGATTTCTGCCTCTGAATTCCAGTCATTTGTTCTGAAGCCTGCTTTGCAGACCTCTAAAGGACCTCTATCACTCAAACACCCAATGTACCTGCTAGGCCAGCCTTGGTTTCTACTTGTAGTCCCTCCTGGTAGGGTTCTCTATCCTCTTGGTATGTTACTCTGCCTGCTAACTACTCAACTTCCCCTCCTCTGTTGTGGAGCTTGCACTACTCCAGGGGTACAATCCAGTTTCCAAAAAAAAGTGTCCATTCTACTTGATTGAGATCTGAGTCTCCATTCTGATTCTAATATGCAAGATCAGTGGTTCTCAGGTTCTGGGTCTGAGAATTTCCCTTCTATTAAGTCTCCAGGTCATGGTGATGTTGCTGCTCTGTGGACCACATTTTGGCAACCATTGCCGTAAAGCAGAGAGATTTACATCTCTATAGGTTGATGACCCAGACTGTAGAATTGATTAAAAACAAGTTGAGGCATTATACAAGCACACAATATGAGAAGCCCAGGACTTTTTGTGAAGAGCATTTTCTAAAATGGGCTGTGTAACATTAACAGAAGATCTGTGAAAGCAAAGAAGCAAAAAATGAACAGCAGCAACAACCACAACAAGAAAAGAGGTTTCCATGATCAAAATCAAAAGATGTTACATATGACAAAGGCTTCCTTTGGAAATTCACGAGGCCTTTTAACATGTAAAGGATATCAGAAATACTGTAGTCAAGAAATCCACTTTGTTTAACCCTGGGTTTTCTAAACATATTCAAACACAATACCCTTCTTCAATTTTCTAATAACAAAATTCTGCAGAACTAATATTCTCTAGGAACTGACTTGAGAAATGTTGATTTAAAGAATGCTCTTCCTTTGTCCATCAACAAAAGCATGTACCTGAGCAAATACCTATCTATCTCTATGTTTACAAATGACATAATGTACCCTTGCTTCTGAGATGCACAGTGACTTTTGTTTTAATCAAGGACCTAATATATTTAAATCTCTCCGAGAAAGCAAATGTCAAATCAACTGAATTAAATGTGAGTAATTAAAATGATAAGAACCTGGCATCATGAATAGAAAATAGATCTCTTCATATATGACATTCCTCTTCCCTCGGAGATTAGGCCCATTGTTTCTGCTGTATGTGACATTGTAAAATCATAATAAATCACCAAAGAGTGCACAGCAATGTGGGTAGTCTTTATTATCCGAGCTGACAAGTGTCTGATCAGTCACAGGCCTCAGGTGATGTCATTCGTTCATCTGTGCTTTGGCCAGAGGCTCCCCTCAGACAG
Source organism: Eumetopias jubatus (assembly GCF_037043125.1). Lineage (NCBI taxonomy): Eukaryota > Metazoa > Chordata > Mammalia > Carnivora > Otariidae > Eumetopias > Eumetopias jubatus. The sequence continues at coordinate 47,451,857 of NW_028274815.1, forward strand.
GGAGTGAGAATGCAGGTAGGAAGGAGAGATGAGAGAACCAAACATAGACTTTGGGTCATCCTCTCCAAGTCATTTCCTTACAAGAGCCAGGCAATTGATTAAAATGTGTTAAAATGGATTTTAGACTTCCAATATGCATTATTGTTTGTTTTTCAAAATGATGTAAGAATAAAAATGCATAAAAATAAGGTCAGACATGAGCTCAGATTTTGTATGCATTAAGAGACCTACCCTAATAGAAATAATGGATGAACTATATACTGACTTCCCTGGAATCAAAAATATTCATATTATTCAAATTCTTGAGCTTGATTGTACCATTTTAGGGAGACTTCCACTTGATTTCAGAGAATGGAGGGAATCGGATGGACCATGACTGAGGTGGTACTTTGTCAGGAAACTGTTATTCTGCTCAGGCTGCCATAACAAAATGAGAAACTTATTTTCTCACAGTTCTGGAGACTGGAAAGTCCAAGATCAAGATTCCAACAGTTTGGTTTCTCATGAGACCGCTCTTCCTGGTTTGTAGATGGCCGCCTTCTCACGGTATCGTCACACAGCAGGAAGAGAAAGTGTACACTATTGTCTCCTCTTGTAAAGACACTAATCCTATTAGATCAGGGCCCCACATTTATGACCTCATTTAGCCTTAATTACCTCCTTCTAGCCCCTATCTCAAATACCATTGCATTATGGGTTAAGGGTTCAGCATGTGAATTTGGGGGAGCACAATTCAGTTCATAGCAGACAGGAAACCAACCAACAAACCAAACAAACAAACAAAACCAGCTGCAGGATGCTTACTAGAATAATCCAAATGAATTTATATAGAAAAAAAAAATACATAAAGAGCCAGTTTATTCTAGCAGGAGAATGCTTGAGGGAAAGGCAGGTTAGTTGGGATTCTGAATGGGCCTGAACTCTAAATATATTTATAAGGAGAGATTATATGGTTTACTTTCTTTGAGTCACATGGAGAATTAAAATCTCTCTTAATAAGGTCATCAAGGAAGTTAATTAACTAAGTTTTATACAGAATTTTAGTGTTTTTAAGGAGATCTATTACTTAGAAGAAAACATTTACCAAACTGGTTTTATGCTAGTCCCATGATGTGCTTTGCATAAAAGGTTCCCAAGGTCAAGTAACCCTAAAGGAAATGGGCATTTTTTTAACCCAACCTCTCAGATAGTCTCAGTGCTCATTAATATATTAAAAGCTTTCAGAATTCCTGTAGTAAAGAAGCTATTTGAATTCAGCATTTCCCAATATTATTGGATTGTGGAGTAGTCTCCACTGAAATACCAGCTATTGAGAACCTATAGGGCTGGTTTTCTGTAGAATACATTTAGGAACACATTGTATGTTTAATGAAGGGCTATCTGATGTAGAGTTCACCTAGGGAGGAGAAATAGGAACATTCAGTGTCAGTAGGGATTTCTAATACCTACAAATGTAACTTTCTGGAATATCTTCCACTCTAAGAAAGAAGTATTTAATTTTTCATCAAAAATAAATATTTAGAACTTCTGATCAGAGTATATTATGCAAAACAATTCATAGAGCACCAATCTGTACATAAGCAGAGTATCTTAGTTCTCAATATTTTATCATAGTTTGAACAAAACTGAGATACTGTGTTTGTGTTTGCTTACATTTTGAAATTCACCTAAAGTATGATGAGTCTATAGAGTATTGAGATCTTGGAAATCATAACAGAATGGTGGAATAAACCAGAGAACTTTAGAATAAAGAAGAGATTCAGGTAGGACAAAACTTTCCTGTCTTCACTGATTGAGATGATTGGAGCATAATTGGGAGTGTGCTTGCTTTTTTTTTCAGATGCTAAAAAATCAGGATGGATAGTATAGGATGGCAGCTTTTATTTAAATGCATGCATTCATTCAGTAAGTATTTATAATATGCCAGCATTATTATATACCAGCCACTCCTCTTGTGCTATTAGAGATTATAGTATCTCTAAGGATATTTTACAGACAAGAAAATTAGCTATTATATTCTATGACAAAAATGCTATAATAATGAAGAACTAGGTATAATTGAAACCCATCCTAGAGGGACATAATACCACATCAAATGTTGGTAAGATGGGAAGACTATTCCAAGGAGCTCAACAGTCAACCCAAAGTGAGAAGGATATGAATGAAACCGGATTACAGTGAGCAAGGAAAGAAGTAGTACACAGCGAATTGGAGAGGTAGCCAGAGACCATGAAAGGAGAATCAAAAAGATTACCCAGAAAAATATCCAGGTAAGAGGAATTATAGATTTTATTTAAGCCAAGGAAAGAGAGAATTTTCCAATGTTGGCAAATAACCAAAAAGCCTGTCTTGGCAAGTAGTGAAAACTTGTTACCGGAAGTATCAGCATGGATGCCTGATGTCCAACTGCAGAATTAGTGTACAAAATGGTTTCTGTCAGTTAGGAGTGCGGACTGGATAACACCTTGATTCCTTCTACCTCTAAGATCTTATGATTCTGTCCATTTTCCATTAGAGGTAAAATGATATAAATTCCCAGAACCCCAAACTGTGTGATGACTTTCAAAACTTGAGATGAAAAATATATCTTTAGTTCGTCTTTTCAGTTTCAATTTCTACCAATCTCTAATTTGGTATGCAGTTATGGTAGAAAGGGTAGATATAATAAAACACATATTATTTGTCAAACTTCCCAGTCTCTAAATTAAAATATTGAACTAGGGAATTTCTATTGTACTAATTTCTAATTGCCAATGAACTACTCAAGTGTTTTCAAACTCTCCAAGATTCTGGAGCCTTATATATAGTAGGTAACCAACAAATGTTTCTTAGAAAATGAATGAGTAAGGGGCGCCTGGGTGGCTCAGTTGGTTAAGCATCTGATTCTTGGTTTTGGCTCAGGTCATGATCTCAGGGTCCTGGGATGGAGTGAGCAGGAGCATGGCTCTGCACTCAGCAGAAAGTCTGCTGGAGATTCTGTCTCCCTCATCCCCTCTGCCCATCATGCACAGACAAGCACTCACTCTCCCTCTCTCTCTCAAATAAATAAATAAAATAAATCCATGATATAATTCTCATGTTTGAAATTAGTGTGAAGATACTATTTCTGAATATACATCTTACTAATTTTCTAGCTGCAGAATACATTCCAATATTTATTCCATGGAAAGTTTTTACTCCAAGAACAATCCAAGGACAATCCAAGACTTTGCCTAACAGAAAGAGAATGATTGAGTAGCCTCGTGATTTCTACCTTTTAAGAGATATTTATGTGTGTAACGAGTTCTAAAAGAATCTTCTTAGGTCAAAAAAATTAAAGTGTCCAATTTGTCATTAATATTCACAACCCGCCCCACACACACTTTAAAATGTTGATAAAGAGTTAAGATGAGCTGTGTTGTTTATATAACAAGGGTGAAACAAACTAGATTAGGTCCAGAAAAACTATCAGAAAGATGAACTCCATTTTGATATTTAAATGCTAATAGCTTTGAAGTTCCAGCCTCCCCTTTTCCCTTCTGCCCCGCACCAGGGCAAGCTGGTAAGAAAGCCTGAGCACTTCCTTCCTTGGAGTCAATGAGAAGTTCAAACTATGCAAGCCCCAGCCTATACACAGAAACTCACACCCAGCCCCACCCTCTAGCTACCATAAATCCCAGGCTAGTCTCCTTTCCCTGCTCTCTCAAGACCATTTTTTTTTAAAAAGATTTTTATTTATTTGAGAGAAAGCGAGAGAGCAGAAGCAGGGGGAGGGACAGAGGGCAGAGGGAGAAGCAGACTCCCGGCTGAGCAGGGAGCCCAACACGGGGCTCCATCCCAGGACCCTGGGATCATGACCTGAGCGAAAGGTAGACCCTTAACCGACTGAGCCATACAGGTGCCCCTCTCAAGACCATTTTGAATCTGGGACCCTCATATACATGAGTAACGAACCTTTTCTACCCTCTTGGTGCCTGTGAGGTACCATCAGTTTTAACATCCAAACTGAAGCAAAAACCGAAACAGAATGAGCGTTGTCTGTAGGTTATGAAGACTTCTGGACCCTTCCTAGGACCCAGAAATTATCTGACTAATATTTAATACAAATTCCTATAACAACAGCACTTAGTAATGGTCATGCTTTTTTATACAGTATATTACATAATCAATATTTTTCTCCCTTCATAAGGATGATTCTCATCTGTCTCCCTCCTTTATTCCTCATTGGTAAACTTATATGTCTGAACTAATATATTTAAATCTTCCTTTTCTTGGCAGGTAAACAAATGAATGGACATATACATGGACCAGGGAAGCTTGCCTTTGCAAATTTGCAACAATCTATCAACTAACCAAACAAAATATTCTACTCTCTGTATAGAAATATAGCAAATGTTGACTAGCTGCTTTATGGATAAAGTAATTTTCCTTTTCAAGTATATATTTTTTATAGTCCTTGATGACTCACCTACCTCTCATATGTTCCCCAGAGTACTGTGGTAGAGATGATGCTATGTGTTCACCATATAATTTTCCTCTCTTGTAGAGCACTGAAAGACTACTGTGGTTAGATTTGATACAATGATTGGGTTCTTGTCAGTATAAAAGTGTGTGGAAGTGATCTGTTACTTGGAGCCTAAGGCAGTTAAGAAAAGGTGGGAATTCTTCATTTTCTTTCTTTCCTGTCCATATAACTGGTGGAAAGATCCTGACTTGCTGAGTTACCATTAAGGCAAAGGTTCCAAATAGAGCCTGCAGAACACACCCAACAATGCTGGTAACTCGAATCTTGTGCAAAGCCACTGAAATGTCAAGATTCTGTGACTACTACAAAGCTTAGCTTACTATGGCTAATACCAGTACCTGAATGTCCATAAACAATAATTACTTTATCAGGTAAATACAAGGAGCTCTCTATGACCCTGAAATGTCTTTAACAGATTACTTTAGTATCAAATGAGACAAATCCTAAATATTTGCATCCACCAATGTAGTATTTTTAAATGTTCTTTTTTATAACAATTCTTTTTTTTTCTACCCTCAAAAACCTCTTGATTTTGAGGGTAGAAAATCTCTTACGCATCCTGTGGTCATACTTTTTTCCTCAATTTTCCAGGTTGTTTTTTTTTTAAGCTCTTTGTCTTTTTAAATCTATCTTCCATGTTACCTTTTCAAAGAATACCTTGCCTTTTAGAATCTACCTTCTTAATATGAGTACATCAAAGGAAGTAGGACATAGGTACCCTTGCCGTGGCATTAGAAATTGTCCCCAGAGCAATCACAGAACTTGTTTAATAATGTATCCTTGAAAGTAAGATAAATTACTTTGCCTGGAGTATGTCTTTAATTTGTATGTGCCTATTTTCAAGATCTTATTACTTATTTCAAAGAGCAAGGTAAATTGCCTGCATGTATGCTAATGAACTAGCTATTTGAAATCATAACTTCTTTACAATCAGTGTTGCTGGATCCCTCAGGATTTGAAGTACTCTTACTGGCTAAGTGTGGCTTTGTCTTACTCTCTATGCAGAAATTTGGGAATTATTGACTAGCTACTGCATGGATGAAGTAATCTTCCTTTTCAAGTGTATGTTTTTTGTGAAAATATATTGTCCAGCTTGTATAACCCTTCAATTTCAATCCCTTTTTAACAGAGAGCAGTACAAATACATAAAAATTTGAAACATCAGCCCAAATATTAATGTGATTTCTTAAAGGTGTGGAAAAGCAAATAATAAAATATAATGCTCTGCTTAGTTATATGGCAACTACTTAAATCGTCTTTAATTTGGTTCTAAAGAGTTGCTTTCCAAAGCTAGAATTACGGATGCTTTGTAAATTGTGGTGTTTGTTGAGACACATACATTTGGGTATTGCAAATGTGGAAGCAATTTTTAAAGATATGACTTCTATACCTTTTTAGATTGAATCGCAAATCAGTGATAGTCTTTCTGTTGATCAGGGTTATACTTTATTTAAATTGAGATTCTGCTAAAATAGATTCCCATTGAATGCTCTCTTTTATTCCTCTACCTGCTATTTGTTTGTATTATTTGGTACTTAATCAGATACCAGTTTATAGACCTCTTTTATTACTGTCTTAGATTTGTATTAATTCTATATTTTTATGCAGTATTATTTGTTACTCTTGATTCTCTACCTAAAGTTTAAACTCTTAGAGAACAGGATCTTTATACCATATAAAACCTGTTATATAGCAAAATGTCCCTAAAAACTGTTTCATGAAATATATAACTAGTAACCCACCCCCTTTTTTATATAGTTCTATAAGCCTATATATAGATTCTTGCACCCAGAATGTATGGAGAACCCAGAATGTACATACCCACAAGCCCATGTACATAATGATCATGATTAGGTTGTAATGTCAAGAATGTTAGCTAAAATATTAGAATTTGTTGGACCAAGGCAAGCAATGGTGGCAGCAATTACAGCTATCCCTTGTTTTAATGATACAAAGAATATCTAAACATTTAAGCATCAAGTCATTGAGTGGGTTATAAAAATTTTTGTCAGTGAAGAAGGAGGCCAAAATGGCTAAGAGATAGGAATTAATCCAGGAGACCTGGCCACAGTGGGCAGCAGGTTATCTCATCTCACATTGTTTGCTTCACAGAGTCTAATAACAGGGGGATTCAGTAACCTGCAATGGTCTATCAGCTCTCAGTTGGCTGGTGAAATGACAAATGTCTTAATGAGAGAAAGATAATTTTCCATGGTAATGTGACAAAGTTGTGCTTTCCCTGCTACAAAGTTCATAGTAATTGACTGGCTGATTAGCATTTAGAAAGGACAGCCTCACAAATTTTTATTTTTGAGATTGAAATAAACTTTATTGATTGCCTTCTAAGTAACAGAGAAGACTTTAAAATCCTGTTTTTTGCTTACTAAGATCTTTCTTTTTTCCTCTCTAGAAATGACTAGAAATTTATCTTTAACCAAACACTTAGATTTTAACTGTGGCTGTGTATAGTAAAAATATGTAGAAATGGCTGAGTCCTACGGAGGGCCGCAAATACCAGTTGAGCAACAGGGAATTAAGTTCCATCAATAATGACCTCTCATGAGGACTCCACCAATACTCAAAACGTAATGCCTTACAGATAACCATCTTGATCAGGTTCACTGCCACCATTCATGTGGGATTATTCACATCACAACAATTACAAACAAGCAAGAAGCAGACACCAAGAAGCAGGTTGGTGACTACCAATGTGGAGATGACACACAACTCCCTGGTTTCCCCTCTACACAGTCAGCCTAAAATTTGGGATGAGAAAATAGTGTGTGTTGGGGGAGGAGGTTAAACTTTTAATTATATGTGCAATTGAATTTTTAATGGACTGGGCTTTCTTTTAACAACCATAGGTATAATTATGCAATTGGGTCAAAATATCACTAACAGGGTCAATTGCTCAAGAGGAAAAGTGCTTTCAATTGTTAGCAGGTTGGGAAAATAAAATCATTTCATGTTTAAACCACAAAGATAAAACATACACATATATTATTATATTTGGTCCTGGACTTTCTAGTCAATTTCATTAAGTTATGTCTTCATTGGTATCGAAAAACCAGCCCATTTGAATCATTGTAGCTTTATTGTAAGATATATGTGTGCATTCTCATCATCATTAATATTTTTTTGAAATACATTTCAGGCCAGAGGGTCTCAAAGTGTAGTTCCCATATCAGCAGCATCAGCATCACCTGGAAATGTGTTGGAAATGCAAATTCTTGGGTCCCACCTACCAAACCTGCTGAAATAGAAATTCTGGGAATGAAGCCTAGCAACCTGTGTTTTGACAAGTCTTCCAGGTAATCCTGATGCACTTTTAAGTATGAGAATCACTGTTCTAGTCTATTTTTCTGCTTATTTTGGCTATTTTCTACTTGTTTATTCATTCACCTTCATGTTAATGATAAAACTACTTTGTATATTCTTAGGAGAGACTAGGTTATGTTGCATTACCAAAAAATCCTCAAATCTCAGTGGCTTAATAGAGCACAGTTTTTTTCTTGTTCATGTTACATGGTCACTGAGGGCTGGCAGAAGGGTTTGCTAATAATTAGGTACTAAGAGATCCAGAATGATGGATCAGCCACCATCTCTGGTTGTTTTGCAGAGCTAAAACCCCAAAACCTCAGTAACTCCCTAGAAGAGAAGGAAATCAAGAAAGTCATAAATACGAAGCAGCAACTCTACATGTGGGTAGAGCTCTGAGGGAAAATAATGTGCTTGCCTTTCTACTTGGAGTATTGTTCAAAGCAACCTTCTGTTAGACATGTATAATTGTCTGCAAAAACCCAATATAGTATTATGCTTCCAAGGCTTGTTTATCACAGATTCATCAGAGTAGCATCATGACTCTTAAAAAGAAGTATTATGGCAAATTTACTGCTTTTGGTGCTGAAATTCACATTTAGCCAAACTTTCAATTTTGCAGCATGTACATTTGTAGACATGCTACTATAAGAATTAGTTACTAGTGGGCTTTAGATCATCCCTGCCAATATAGATAAAATGGCCAAGATCTGGCCATCCATTGAATCTTTAGCAGCCTCAGATCCATTTGGCATCAGCTTCTAATATGATGTAGAACCCACTGATCCATAATAAAAGTATGTCGTATTATATATAACACTTTGAACATTATCTGATACTTTCTGCTAGTGATTAAGAAATCCAAATACACACACACACACACACACATACACTCACAAATATTCCAAATATTCCACTATGTTTCTGGTCCAAATTTACCAAATATCATGTGCAATTATCTTTTGGGTCTCTTGTCTGGACAAAATATTAAGGAAAAATGGCATTTCAGAGACTGTGTTAAGATAGGAAGACTCATAAAACAGAAGACTCTAAAATATAATTGTATACTCATCCCACTTGGGAAAAAAGATTCAGTCCAGTAGGTAAGACATACACCTATAAAGGTGAACATGGTCTAGTGTTAGGAAATGGATCACAGCATGGATGCTCAAACATGATTCTTGCCTTCTAGACAAACTATGGTTTTCTCCAAGACTATAAAAATTATGTTAGATCCAAGACACTGGATCTTAATGTAATTCAGAAGGAAACCTAGAGATGCAGATACTCAGGCAAAGGCATAGATGTCTGAATTGCACATGAAAATCATTGGTTTTTGGTTTTTTTTTTGAAGATTTTATTTATTTATTTGAGGGCGAGAGAGTGAGAGAGAGAGAGAGAGAGCACTAGCAGGGTGAGGGGCAGAGGGAGAAGCAGACTCCCCACTGAGCAGGGAGCCCAATGCGGGGCTCGATCCCAAGACCCTGGGATCATGACCTGAGCAAAAAGAAGACACTTAACCAACTGAGCCCCCCAGGCACCCCTGACAATCAGTTTTCTGACCAACTCCAGTTCTTTCAATATAATTGCCCTACTTAGAGACAATGGAGAGGATGCCTCACAGTTTGTTTGAATTCTTTTACACCATTCCATCCTCCACCCCCAAGATCAACAAGTCTACTTATTAGTGAAGAATCCATCTGACATTTCTCTTAAGATGACAATCAGTGGTTTGTGTGTGAACTATGAGGTTATACATGCTGGGGTGAAGGGCTGGCTGAATGAGGCTGACAAACACAGTGGATTCCACCACCCCTGGAGCTTATTTAATATTGTACATATTCTTTAGACACCAGACCCGCTGAAGGCAAAGCCTTAGTAAAATATAAGCAGAGTGCACTGAATTAATTACTCCCTATGGTCTTAATTAAGAATTGTGCTGAAGGGACAATCTGATGTTTAGCCAGATGAGAGTGGAAGAATTGTGTCTCCCTTTTGCAGGAATCCTCTTCTGTAGCTATTAAGGCTTTGAGAGCACAGATGTCTGGAAACCAATCTGTTATAAACCAATTTATAGTTATTGAGATCAACTGTGGTAGAGTGGATAAATGTGTGAACTCTGCAGCCACACTATCTGGGTTCAGATCTTGACTCCATCCCTTAACAGGCCTTTCGGCTTTACCAAGCCGGACATTTAAATGCCCTCAGCCTTTCAAAGCCATGGGTGGTGGTGTTATCTAAAGCACTTAGAACAGTACCTACTACATAATAACTGCTTATTATTAATATTATTGTCTTCCACACCAGAATTACATGGTATAGACCCATGGTGAACACATCGTTTCCTGGCATTGGTGAACTGAGCAAAAGTTGGTAGGGGAATGAGGTTATAGTGGGTGGGATGATGACAGAATGAATTACTTTGGGACTCACTTGGAATTTCATTTTTTGTCTCCCTATGAGTTCTTACTGATTATATACCCAATCATATAGAGTCATGGTTGTCAACTTGAAATGATTTTGCCCCCCACCCCACCAGGAAATATTTGATAATGTCTGTGGACATTTTTGATTGTCATAAATGATGTATGTGGAAGGTTATTGCTGGCATCTGGTGGGTAGAGGTCAATGATGCTGCTAAACATTTTATAAACTAGACAGCCCTTCATAACAAAGAATTATTCAGCCCAAAATGTCAGTAGTGCCACTGTTGAGAAACTTTGATAGATGGTACTCTGATTTGATCAAACACCTATGGATTAGTGAGGTCAATATAGAAACGAATTAGAACTGAAACCAATACTGGGAAGCTCTGCCCTGGGACAGAGATTGAATCAGTAGTAATTCACTCCAGGTGGCCACAGAGGTCTGGCAACTCCTACAGCAAATAAGCTAAAGGAAGCCATGAGTTCCCAGAGATAAGTGAATTAGTGCTTAGGGGTCTGCTCTCAGATCTGGCAATAAAGGCACTCATAGATCATTGTTTTCCAAATTTCAGCCTTTGATTCATTGTCTATGACCACTAATGAAACCACTTGCCACATTTAAAAAAATGAAACAGAAGAGGAAAAAAGAGTAGAAGATATTAAAAGTGATGTCATTATGAAGGGAAATGTTTTATGAGATTTTTAAAAAAATTCGTGTGTAAAATTGACCACAATGGAAAATATATTTCTTAATATGGATCAAAGCTAAAAAAGCTCAAAAAACACTATTTGGGATTTGCCAGTTTCCTCAGCAATCCTGGCTTATGATTTAATACTTGTCCTCAAAGACCTAGTCTTCATAGCCTGCAAGTAAAATTAAATTTGGTGCCATCAGCAAATTTGTGTAAGAATATATATTTATACTTAGAAAAAACAGAAAGACTACAAGAATGTGAGATATCCATCCAAATAACAAAGGTACATGTTTCTGATTGCAACATCTATTTTTCCACACTGCTCAAAAGTTCTATAATGATTTGTGTTATTCTTCTAATCAGAAAAAACACACACACACTTACATACACATGATAAATCTTGCTATCATTTAAGAAAGCTGTTTCTTATGGAAGACTGATGAGGAACACGGGTCTTAGTGGGTTCAAGAGTGAATGTTGTAAAAGGAAAGTAAGTTGTTTGAAAGTGAAGGAGACAGCACATGGAGGGGAAAACTAGAGAAATCTGGGAGTTTTAAAAGAATCTGGGTTTTAAAAGAACTCTGTAGGTTTATAAACTAAATCCAGAATAAATTCAAGTTTATGAAGAAGACAACTCCAAAAGAAGCTTCCAGAAGTGAATTTTGAAACAGGGACATTTCTTGATTATGTACTTACTTTGGAAAATTGATATTCATTTAATTTTATAAATTATTCATTATTGTTAAAACATAGCAATCTCACCATTGATGATCACATCATCTAAATACATAGAGGAATAAATATATGTGGAATTACTAAAATGAAAACAAACAAAGAAAATTCCACAAAGCCCTATTGCTGTTCTTCCCAGTCACTGAAAACCACAGTAGATCACTTTGGGACTCAGTAGCTTTAAGTGAATTTCCAAGAATTCAAATATTTATGGTAAACAAAAGTTCATAAGTATATGGTAATGTATAAATCACAAATTATTTATGGGCCATTATATGAGATAAATTGTTTGCAAATATTTATAAACTATTCAGAAGGCACACTAACCTTTTGAAATGATTTATCGTGTAACAGAATACATAAAATTATGATGGGTAACAAATAAATTCCTTGTAAAATATTTACAGTGTATCAGTTGCACTAATATTAATTAGTCTATTCATTACTTCAAGTAATTGGTAAGTGATTTACAAATTAGTTGTTAGCCAGGCAGATGAGGCTTTATGGCTCCATACAAATACACCTGAAGAGAGTATTAGGGGAAACCCTTTGTGGATCTTCTTCCTTCATTTTCATGTTGCAGACTGAGCACAATTATTATAAATTCTGGCTATAAAAGGATCATTAATTTGTGGGAATTAGTTAGCTGGTCACCATTTGGTAAATGGGCCAAGAGTGGGAAGTCAGATGATTTCCAATAAAGGGAGTGAGTGGCCAAATCACAGTGGTTTATATCACAAATTTATTTATGTATTTATTTTAAAATTTATTTATTTTAGCGAGGGGTGGGAGATTGTGAGTGAGGGGAGGGGCAGAGGGAGAGGGAGAGAATCTTAAGCAGATTCCCCACTGAGCGAGGAGCCTGACATGGAGCTTGATTTCACAACCCTGAGATCATGACCTGAACCAAAATCAAGAGTCAAAGCTTTAACAAACTGAGCCACCCAGGCGCCCTCACAAATTTATTTTTAACCCATGCTATAGGTTCAGTGTAGCTTTGCTGGCATTTTCTTCCTTTGGGTAGATAATCCCATGGTTCTCTCACATTTATGCATTTCTTATGAGCAGAGGCACTGCTGGACTTGGCTCTGGATTATCTTTTCTGAGTAGTTTGTATAGTGAGTGACGAGCCTTGAAAGATAGAGATAGTGTCTCCCTCTGAAGGAAAGGGAGTACTTGTCTACTGTCCAGTTTAATAAAGTTAACTTTTCCCTCCGGGGCAAAGGTCATGCAGGTTTGTTTCAATCCATTATAAAAGCTTTGAGTTCCCTAGCTCAGTGTTCCCTTCCATGTGCTCTTGGACCTGACCGCCTCCATGTCACTCCCATGGTAATTGGGAGACAAGATGAACCGACATGAAACATGATGTTCATGCTGCTTGCCTGTGGTGTGAGTAATGATTTTTTTTTTTCTCCGACTCAAGAGTTTTGTGCCTTCCATTCTAAAACAGTGGGAGGCTAGGATTGTTAGCTTGCAAGGAGGGTAAGATCTCAGATGCTTCACAAATGTTTATTGTTCCATGTTATTTTGACTCTAGAACAGGTTGATGGGGCAACCTCCCTCTGGAATATTATCAGAGAACATAATAACTAATGAAATTACTCTTAAGTCTTCTGCCTAGAAGGAAAAACATCATTCATTTTCACATTTTATTGCATAAAGCAGGGTTTCTTGACATTGACACTATTGACATTTTGAGCTAGATAATTCTCTGTTGTGGAGAGTAGTGCTGTGCATCATAGAATGTATTAATAGTATTCCTGGCCTCTATCCACTCAATACCAATAACAATCCCTCCCCTAGTTGTGACAACCAAAAATGTCTCCGGCTACTGATAAATGTCCATTGGTGGCAAAATTGCTCCTATTTGAGGACCACTGGCCTAATGCAAGTCACATGGTAAGACCTGATTCAACAGTATGAGGATGTATAATCTTCCCCTTAGGAAAGGCATTGCATTGAGAGGCACCAATTATGGATGAGCAGTAATTCAGTTTATCACAAGGGGCCATTTATGTTGTCAATTGTATGAGTTAGTAAAGGATGCTTAGCCCTATCTCATTGTGGCTAACCCAACAAATATGGGTAAGCTTTTAGTTAATGGAAAAAGTATACTCCTTCCCTCGACAATTTTTGCCTGGAGTTCCCATTAAGTTTGCACACACTGCTAACTTTTCATTGGTGAAATAAAATTGCAAAGATTCTGTACCATTCTCATGTTCCTTATTCAGTAATAAAGGGGACAAAATTTAACTAACACATCTTTTGGTTTACTTCAGCTTCCTATAGGACAGGTATATACACACCTCAGTGAGAATGAACAAACATAAAATGCCATTAGGTTCAAATAAATGGAAGAATTTAAGGAATTAAGGCCATTTCCCACTATGAAATGTGAAAGTACGAAGTTGAAAGGTAAGAGAGAAAAGTCTCTGGAAATCAAATATACATATAATGCACAGACGGAAATACATTTACCAAGAAGTGAATTCAACCTTAAGATTCAAGGTTCCACATTTTCATGGATCTTTTCTAGAGAGGACTTCTAACAGTGTGCCCACATGGCCATTGCATTCTGTAACATTTACAAAAGAAAGATATTTTAACTGTAATTGATTAAATCACTATATTGTTCCATTACAACTTCCTGTCCATTATCCTTCCTCTCCTTTTAGTGCCTCTGGAGTGGCCATGGATGATTTGGATCTGTCATGAGGTCTTAACATACAGATAAGTAAGTTGAACTCAGGATGTACAAGTGAATTGGGGTGGAAAAGTACATTTTTATGTTCACTGACTTAGCATTTCCCTTACTTATTAATTGAAGCATTAAACCACAGTAAATTGGCAATATCTGTGATTATTTTTCCCTGACATTACATATATTTTATATCACTATAGAGTTGTAATAGCTAACTCAGCATATCAATTGTTTATCACTATTTGAAACCACAGGGGTAGGTCTTATTAACGTAATAATGAAGACACAATATATCAATATATTTCTATTTTATTATTTTATATATGCATTTCAATATACCTGATTTACTTTGTAATATTATATTATTTTATGCACTTATTCTGAAAAGTCCATAGGCTTCAGATTGCCAAAGAGGTCTATGGTACCAAAAAGATTAAGAGTACTTAGGCAAAGAGGAAATTTTGTAGTGAATATACATAGTTTGTGTTGAGATGGATATAGTTGTGTGTTTCACAGTCACATAAGTTATAGCTCTCTGCCCAAGAGTAGGAATGGCTTCCAAGAATACTCCTGCTACCCATTCTGCTGACTTATAGATGAAGGTATAGGGCCAGCAATCAAATCACAGAGTGAACATATCTTATAGCACTTGGCCTTAGAAATGTGTGGATAGTTGATCTGGAGGCAGATGCTAATCTGTGCAAATTCTTCTAATCATCAGATTTGTAAAACTGTGTTGTTCAGAATTGAGGTCTCATGGAGCCTAATTTAAACAGAATTTTGATTCTGTCTGAAAATGCATTATCTATAATTAGAGATATACTTCTATTTCTTTTGTATGGGAATTAACCAAATAAAATTGATTGCAATTATTTTTATCTATAGGGCACAATTCTGTAGCAATAACACAAATAGTGAGTGTGGAGATGCAAATGTTTATATGCAAATGGTGTTAGATTCTCTCTCTCATGCATCTTGACCTGGCAAAGGCTAGGGTTCCACCAATGTAGCAAAAGAGCCTGAAGAAATAACTGTTGCTGTGAGAAATCTCTATGCCCATTGATCAATAAGTCAATACAGTCAATGGGTATAATATAAGAGTAATTTGATTATACAATTATGTAGCTCAGTACAACAGTGTCAATTTAAAAATGGATTTGGACTATTCCTGTGCATGTGTTAGTTTTAACTAATGTTAATTATTATTTCCAGATTTATCAATTATACCAGAATTCATATACAGTAAAAAAGAAAAATCTTGGCGAAAGCTAGACATGTGAATTGAAAGAAAGAAAGAAGGTTGGCAGAAATTATGATACAGGAAAACAATGACATATTCTGTAGTCACTGAAAAGCATAGCATAGTTGTATATGAATAGATAGATATTATGTATAGTCATTAGGCTAAGTAAAATACAACAGGGGCAAAAAAGCTGAAAAATATGCTATAATTTGTTTGACAAAAAACCATGTACAAATGTATGTAAGTTTGTTATGATTATGAAGTAATAATGTCACCTCTGAGAGTAGTAAATGGGTACCCGGGAGACAGGAGAGAGACACAGATTTATTTAGTTTTTCACCAATGTGTACCTTTTGAATTTCACAATATTCCAGAAGGGTTAGCTATTTAATAAATATATGTGTAAGTAAATTTTTATTAAAATATAATTCTGAAAAAAGGGGTCAAAACACAAAATGAATCTATATGGTAATTATGAGACAATCCAACCAAAAATAACTATTAATGGATTAGGAAAACCATATCAGGCAAACCATATTACCAAATCAATATTAATGGGCAAGTTAGTAAACCAGGTGAAGAAATTAGATAAAGAGGATTATATTATTTTGATTAAAATTTCACTCCAGAGTGAAGATGTTTTGTCATAGGCATTTATACAATTAGATATATAGCATTCAAAAGCAAGAAGTTATTGCCCAAACACTAATTTTAGTGGAAAACTTTAACTTAGCTCTATTAGACTTGACAAATTCAAAATAGAAAAAGAAAATTTGAAAAACCAAGGATGGAATATTATCTTTAACGTAAATGCTGTTTTAAGAGTTTCATATCAAATGCTATGTCCTACAGAGAATATATACTGTTTTTAAATGCCCATGAATGTTTTTAAATAGTGAGGTAACAAAGAATATCTTACGGAGATCACATTGTCTGACTTTCACTAGATGATTCCAGAAAGTAATAATGAAATAAACTGAAATTATCAAACTACTTGGAAATCAAAAGCATTATTCTTAATAACTTCTGATTCAAAGAAAAATCAAAACTCCAATTATAGGCTTTAAAGAAAAAAGGAAGATGACAAGACCATATATCAAACCACATGAGATGCAACTCAGGGTAAAATCAGATGAAAAATAGTAGCAACAAATACTTTCATTATGAAACAAGAAGCACTAATAAATTCCGCATTTAATTAAATAAATAAGAAGAAAAACAAGATCTAGATTCCAAAAGACTATAACTAAAAATATAGAGGAAAAATCTTTAAAAATAGAAAGAGTAATAATAATACAATGAATACATTGGAAAACAAAAATTTAAGAGTCGAAGAAATTCTGGCACTGGTTATTTGAAATGATCAATATAATGGAGAGTATTCTGACAGGGCTAGTCAGAAAACACCAATAAACAGGATGAATAATTAGAAATGTTATATAACCGCAGAGAACAGCAAGTTGACATGACGTGTGAGAATCAGATTTTTTTTTTAAGACAGGAGAAGCTGGAAAAAATTTTGAGGGAAAGAAGCAAAGGACAGAAGTTTATTAAAGAAATACAAGAGGGGAAATCAACCGGGCAAGGTCTCCAAGAAAACAAGAGCATAGGCTGAGAAATAAGCTATAAAAAGGAGGGACAACTCTTTTATTATAAATGAAAGAAAAGGTGGTTTCTTTTCTTTTATTATAAATGAAAGGTAGGTGGTTGCAGATGCAGGTAATTTGATAGGTGACATGGTAAGAAGTTAAGGGAATTAAGAGTTAAGAGAGCTTATCTTTCCTTTGTGAAGAAGGTTAACAGGTCATCTGCTGAGAGTGAGAGAAATCCAGAATGGGAAGTTTGAGAATAAAGGTGGAGGTTGTAAGTAGCTACTGTGAAGAGTTTAGTTTGGATGGAGGGCTCTCTAGAGAAACACCACCCAATTGCTGGGTGGTGACAAGAGAAGCAGAAGACAGCAAGCCTGTGCTGTGTGCCAGCCAGACTCCCCACTGGGCCATTGTCTTTGCTGTAAGGCCATCTGTGCCTGCTAAGTGGTAAACTTTCCCCCCCTTCCCCTCCTCAGGCAAGAACTCTGGGGATGCAGACGACAAGTCTGCTGAATTCCTCTAATACCTATTGTCTGTGGAAGGCTGTTTGGTGCCCACCAGGGTAAGTAGGAAACACTGCTTCGCCTCAGATTTGATTTGGTGCAAGCGATTAGGGGTCCTTCCAAAGGTACTAACTGGCAGGAGACTATCAGAGCTAGATGAGAGGATGCCACTTAAAAAATACCTAGGAATTTACCTCATGATAAATGATGTGAGCCTCGCATGAACGCTGGTCTACACATATCTTGCAGTACAGGAGACTCCAATAAAAAGAGAAGCATTGGCGGTTACCAAAACTTGAAAATCCCGGAAACAGACCTGACAGAATACTGTAAGTGTGTATAAGTCATTATGCAAATGTATATATGTATATGCATGGGTATGTATAATTCAATATTCTATAAAGTTGTCTTTTTCAAATTGGAGAAGTATCTGGGACATTCAACTACTTATATGGGGAAAATTACATCAATAACAACAAAATAAAGTTAGAGTTTCTCCTTTACAACATGCATCAAAATAAAACCAAAGTGAAGATATTTAAATGTGAAATTTTAAATGATTTAACAAATGTAAAAATATATACATTAAGTGCACAAGAATCATATAAACGATTGATATTACGAAACTCTGAAGTCAGGCACCATAAAATGATCTGTTTAATAAATACAACACTGTAAAAGGACTATCTCAAAATTTAAAACAGTCCTTTAAAAGAACGTGCAACATAAAGAAATAATTGCAAGTGTATAACTTTAATATGCAAAGAGTCCTAAAAGGATAAGTTAGTGATTTTATTTATGTAACATTATTGAGATGGCAAAATTATAGAGACGGAGCACAGATTAGTGGTATTTAGGGGAAAGGGATGTTGAGGAGAGAGGGGTGGGTGTGATAACAAAGGGATGGCATGAGAGAAATCCTTGTGGTGATAAAATGGTTCTGTACCCTGATTGTAACAGTGGGTACACAGAATGTTAAAAGTGCCCCATAACTATAAACACACATTGTACCAATGTCAATTTCCTGGTTTTGATACTGGTTATTGTTATGTACGATGTAAATATTTGGAAAACATAGTGAAGTTTACACAAGAACTCTTGTTATTTTTGCAACTTCTCATGAATCTATAATTACCTCAAAATAAAAACTTTAAAAAGTAAATACAGAGAGGGGCGCCTGGGTGGCTCAGTCGTTAAGCATCTGCCTTCGTCTCAAGTCATGATCCCAGCGTCCTGGGATCTAGCTCCCCTGCAGGCTCCCTGCTTCTCTCTCTCCCACCCACCCCCCCCCCGCTTGTGTTCCTTCTCGCGTGTTCCCTCTCTCGCTCTGTCTCTCTCTGTCAAATAAATAAAATCTTTTGAAAATAAAAAAAGTGAATACATAGAAAAATATAAGAACAATGATCACGCTTTTTTAAACAACCATTTCACACGCACATTCACATGTAAGTACACACACACGAAATAAAAACGCCCAATAAACACATGTTTTATCCATCAGTAACCAAATCAAGTCTAAAGCAAACAGCAAAGGTAATCTTGTTTTTTCTTAATTTATTACGTTGTCAAAGAAAAAATACTCTTTGGGGTGAGAGAGTGGAAATTCTTACTCTTAGAAGTCTAAATTCTGAGAAGTTAAACATTAAATATAAAAAAGTCTAAAATTGGGGCACCTGGGTGGCTCAGTTGTTAAGCGTCTGCCTTCGACTCAGGTCATGATCCCAGGGTCTGGGATCAAGCCGCGCATCCACATCAGGCTCCCTGCTCCGCGGGAGTACTGCTTCTCCCTCTCCGCCTGCTGTGTTCTCTCTCTTGCTGTGTCTCTCTCTGTCAAATAAATAAATAAAATCTTTAAAAAAAAGTCTAAAATTATATATCCCTCATTCCAGTAATTCCTTTTTTGTCATTTTTCATAACAAAATAATAAAGGTATCTTCATACATGTAATCTCAAAGTTATAATTTAAAGTGTAATTTATAAGTTTGAAACTACAAAAAACCCAAAAGTACATTAATACAGAATTGGTGAAATGAATACTAAATAGCCATTAGAGTGATTATGTGTAATAGTATGTATGTGTGTGTGTTTCTATATATCTGAAAATACATATATCAAAACTTATTTGATGATAGAATTATTAGTAATTTATATTTCTTCATTATATCAATCATCTTGTTTCCAGACTGTCTTACATAAATAACATATGTATTATTTTTGTAATTGGAAAAATAAGTAATTTATTTTAGCTTAAAATATATACCATAAGGAGACTAAAAAGACAAATAGCCACATCAAGTGGTTACTAAAAGCTCCTACTTTTTTCTTTTTTAGGATTTTATTTATTTATTTGACAGAGACCCAGTGAGGGAGGGAACACAGGCAGGGGGAGTGGGAGAGGGAGAGGCAGGCTTCCCGCTGAGCAGGGAGCCCAATGTGGGACTTGATCCCGGTACCCCAGGATCATGACCTGAACTGAAGGCAGACACTTAACGACTGAGCCACCCAGGCGCCCCCCCAAAAGCTCCTACTTTTAAAATGCATTCATGGCTCCCTGCTTCCAGGAGTTAAAATAACTTGCTTCACGTACATCAACATAATATATTATTAGCAATATCATACTGATCAATGCATGAATGTGACATTGGACATTGTCATTTAGTTTCATCTCAAGTATCTGCTCCAAAGATTTGTTAGCTTTTTACTTATATAATTTAGCCGAAATGCTGTGCCTTTTGAGGAAGAAAGTGAAACCTTTCCTTCCTTTTCCTATTGTTTGAAACAACATCGTCAATCTAGTTAATGGTGAATAAAAATATTAGAGACATGTGTGACAATTGATGTGGAAAAATTAGGTCCCCACTGGCAATTACCTATCAAGAGCAGGTTGACTGATTGCCAGAGTTAAAACACATGCAAACTGTCAGCCATCAGACAGGGCAAATATCCCGGAACCCTGGTGCGGCATCAGGTAGAAATTCCGTTTTCACTGCTGGGAACCTGCCCTCAATGCCACACATTCATAATCTTCTCCCATCAAACCAGGTCTACACATTCAGAGACGTCCATCATTCCAGGAGTCAAATATATGTCCTGTCAGATACATTCAATGGCTTTCATGATAAGTTGGACGAGAAGTGACATGCTACACATGATTGAGTAGGAGGGCATATCATATACAATTCCCGCTGTCACACTTTGTCATTCTATTTCTATATCTAGGTAAGATACTTAACCTTGACACTTCCTATGTTCAAATATTATGCCAATTAATAGACAAGACAAATATGGAAACTATTTTAATAAGTTCCATATAAAACATGGCTGTGATGATAAGGTAGTTAAGTCAAATATTAATAAAATTAACTTGATTTTTGATTTGGAAAACAAAGTCTATCAAGATTCAGTAACAACATTTTGAAAATGGGAAGCACAGTGGCATTCAACTCCAAATTTTGTCTAAATTACCACAGGTATCCTCAGGATTGACCGCTGTGCTGATGCGTTTATAGATATCTCCTTTACTGTGCGAATAGGTTCCTCATTACACAAATGAAATGTCTACAAATCAGCATTATATTCAAAAACATTCCCTGAAATCTGACTCTGAGCCAAATGCTGGGCTAGAGAAAACAACCTATTCATCTGTGGCAGATAATACATTCTAAAATTAACAAGGTACTGGTCATGATGAGCAGGTGGGCAGACATTTCTTTCACCTGAGATTATTCCTGAACTTTCTGTCAATGGAATTTGGTTGGGATGGTCTCACTAACTTCTCTAGCTAAACTGTCTTTTTTCCCTCTAGCTCAGGGACATGGGAAAGGAGAAAGCACATGCTCATCCTCTCTCTGCAGCTCCTTCACAATTGTTTTATAACCTTCCACTTTATTTTATTTTAAAGATTTTATTTATTTATTTGAGAGAGACAGAGATAGAGACAGAGAGCACGAGTGGGGAGGAGAGGGAGAAGCAGGCTCCCCACTGAGCAGGGAGCCCGATGTGGGGCTCGATCCCACAACCCCAGGACCATGACCTGAGCCAAAGGCAGACATTTAACTGACTGAGCCACCCAGACTCCCCTAATCTCCCATTTTAAAAAGAAGAAAAGGAAAAGAAGGAAAGAGGGAAAATAACCTAATCTTCTTTTGAGACCATTTAGTTATTATCCTGGCAGCTATTACCTGTAAAATCCCACATTTGAAATCTTTGAGATCATGTCTATGACCTAAACCTACGTGTCTGTCTATGTCTGATGATCTTCTGCCGAACACCTGGGGGCATTATCACTATGTGATCACCTTAACCCAATTTCATGTATTGAGACAGACAATTTTGAACTGGAGTACCCTGCATGGAATTTTAATTTCTAGTTCATCCTTACACCTGGTGTGAGCCCCTGCAAATCCTCAACCTAAATAGAGGGGCATTCTCCAGGACCACATTCCCATATAGGTGAACTCAAAATTCCAATTCCTCCCTTGCCACATGACGTTCTCAAAAGTGTTTATAAGCTGCCAACTCTCAACCATTTCCCCTGATACCAGCAAATGTCTGCCCTAACAGGATCAATTCCCTAAGCCTCTGTCTACCACTACTAGATCTTGTTTCAACAATTCCCCAATTTGTTCGTTTTTTGATGCCCTCATGTACATTTTAAAAAATATTTTGTATAGCCTTTATAGTCGTCCTCATCAGAAATTTTGGTCCAAATTACCTATTCTGCCATTATCTTATTCAATAAGATTCTGAAGTAAGTACTCTTTTTTTTTCCTCCATTTTCCCATGAACAAACTGAGTTGTAGAGAGGATTAGCATCTTCTCCTATGTTGGAGTTAACAAATGGCCAGTGGAACTGAGCGTGGAAATGAAGACTTCATGTCAGGCTTAAAAATTTTTAGTGGGTGCAAAATGACTTGGAGGTTGGTAGATTACGGTTTCCTTAAGGAGAGTTAATGGTCCAGAACCTTCAGAAGAACGTATTTTACAGATTCCTTACAGAGAATTTGTGCAGGGCAAAACAGTACAGTAGTGGCAGCCTAGACCACACCCAAGAGGTAATATGGTTTTGTTATTTAAAGTACCTGTCGTGGAATATTATCTCCCACACTGAATAGGTTAACAAAGAAAATAGTCCATTTAAAAAAAGTCTCTAGGGCGCCTGGGTGGCTCAGATGGTTAAGCGTCTGCCTTCGGCTTGGGTCATGATCCCAGGGTCCTGGGATCGAGGCCCACATCGGGCTCCCTGCTCCTTGGGAGCCTGCTTCTCCCTCTGCCTCTCTCTCTCTCTCTCTCTCATGAATAAATAAATAAAATAAAATAAAAATAAAATAAAAAATAAAAATAAAAATAAAAAAAGTCTCTAAAAGTACTTTTCTCCAAATACAATTTTATTCTTACAAATAATATTTAGTGGACCAAACTTTTAGTTAAATCAGACTGGCTATTCCCAACTTTCTATTTCTGTGAAGAAGGAGGGAAAGAGGAAGGAATAAAGGTTTTTTATTTGTGTGTATGTGTGGACATGGGTATATGCTGTCACTGATTTTACTAGTGCGTGTATGTCTTCTGAAGTTTAAAGCCAGAAAAATGGAATTGAAATCAACACATGACTCCAAACATGTAAATGTATTGAAATAAGAGTGACCGAACAGTAAATTCAAAAGACTGAAGGAAGAAAATAAAGATGAAAAGAAGAGAGAAAGATGGGACAAGAAAGAAATGAAGAGATCACTGAGGGGCAGGGAAGGGGAGAGCAGTGAAAGTAGGGGCAGAGAGACAGAATGAGTTAAAAATAGGTGTGAATGGAGCCCCCAGAGGAGAAATAATGGTGGATGGAGTAAGTTGACAAAGGGGAAATTGGGATAACATGTGTTTCATTTGTCCAAATTAAAAGTTTCAAACAAAATCATAGATAAAGAAGAGAGAAAAACTCTACAGAGGGAGGGAGATAAGAGGATACCTTCAAGGCTTTGATGTACAAGAGAATCCCAAAGACACGTGTGGTCAGTGGTGGGACTCTGGGTGTAAGATGATAAGAACGCTTTTTCAAGATTGTTTGTAATATTCATCACACAACGGGGTGTAGAAGGGTATTGGGCTGCTGAAATGAATGTGCTTAAGGCAAGATCTTCATGTCTCCTTATATGAACAACTGAGGAGTACTTAAAAACAGAAACCTGAAGGGTGATATTTTAAATTTCCGTGATTTACAGAATAACTGTTAGAAGGTATCAGAGATGGGATGTTGAGGTTGTAGCGAATAATCTTTAAAGATTTTATTTTCAGTTCTAAGTTTTCTTATTTTTGTGCCTATTGCGATACTGCTTCTCTGTCTTTTAAATATTAACTTGGGAGGGTCAAACAAGCAATTACATAGCAAGCAATTAAATAGGTTTTAAACAGCTGGATCAAAATACTGTACTATTTGGGTTATCGGACTTGGCTCGAGCAGTCCTCCCCAAAGAAGCTAAGAGGAAAAAGTTTTAAAAAGTAAGAAGGCTGGTAGTCTGAATCCATGTTGCCTAACTGCTATGTTAAAATAATGCTGAAAACAGTATTATTTTAATTAAAAGGTAAGTACTGGCCTATAAAATACTCTAGTCTCCACTCTACCAGAGTTAGCAAATAATGCTTAACTGTCGGTGTCTCAGCCCATTAGCTTCTCCATCTGGTTATCTTATTATATTGGCTCAATAAATTAGGCAGTGTCCTTATAACCTCCAGGAAACCCAGAACAGGTCATGTCTTTTGCTAGATTGACTGGAAATTGCTGTCATTAGGTGGTGTGTCTGCATTCTCTCCAAGAGTTAATGGGCACGACTGTAAAATGCGTCTGGGCCTGGGGCCTGCTTGTTTTTCTATCTCTCTGTGTGGACCCTGGAGCAATGCGAAGATGTACGACCCAGGCTTTTGCAGTTTTATTCCTGAAAATACTCCATTAGCCTCAACGGTTTGAACTTTTATCTTAACGCTGAATTGCACTTGTCCGTTAATATAAAACCTTGACTGTCTTGGTTCTGGGTTGTTGTGCTACACGTAAATGTCTACCAGAGAGCTTTTAAAAGTTTTTATCATTAGGTGCTGCCATGTGGCTGCAGGTGATGTCATTTGGGACCAGATTACTAATAGCCCTTAAAATGTTCTGTGGCTTCTCTTCTTCATTTCTGAATGAACATCGATTATATTAAATGTTTGCCAATAACTACAATAATTGTGATTTTCTATAATAATGCTTCCTTTACTTTTAATATCCCCACCCTATGTGCTAACAACATAAAAGTGAAAAAATCTAAAATTCCCAGGATACCTTATAAGAAGAATGAGAGAGACTATAGTATAGTACAGACAAAACTTTGGAGAAATGGGACTTGAAATTTAAGATTAAAATGTGTACTTTGAAGACTTTGTATTGTGATAATCTATATAAAATACCTAGCTCAGTAGTAAAAACACACAGAGGCCAAACAGGGTAGAGGACCATGGAGGGGGAGTGGGGGGTGATGGGCGTGTGTGGTTGGATAAGAAGATACAATTAGGTGGTGAGAAGTCCCTGTGGCTAAGGGGTTTGGGATTATTGCTTTAATTTGGGGAAGTAAAAGGATTAAATCAGGGCCTTGGGAAGAATGAGCTGGCAATCTAGAGGGAATAGAGGGTTTTTTTCCTTTTTTGGAATTCAGGAAATATAACATTACATTTGTTATACAAAGCAGTGGGAAATGGAACTGTATAAGCTTAAAATATAATTCACCTTGAAAACAAATAATAAAGTACTGAGGATGGTGTCCTTACTTGAGTATCAATCACATTTGAAATTACAACGTACCTTTTATTTCTCAAACTGGTGTCTGACACAACAGGGAACTCTTAGAATGGAAAAACATATATAAGGTCTAAACGCTCTTCTAAGGCACCATTTCCCCCCATAATATCACTGTCTTTACCTGTAGTGGTGAAAAGCTTATTATTTAACAAAAATAGCAAGTCTTAGTGTGGATATATCTATTGAGGTTGGAGGGAACCTCTTTGAAATGTTAAGCACCCACATACTAATTCTGTTTCTTTGCCACAGAATTTGCAGCTATTTCAACTGTATTCTGTAACAGAGATGCTTTCTTGTGTTCGAATGGACATAAATATATATATGTTATTGATAAGAATATACTTACAGAGATATTTATGAGTAATATATACATCAATCTTTTACACTATGAACAGGAAGAGTAGGAAAAAGAACACATAGGAGAACAGCTCAGCCTGTTTAAAACCTGCCTGGTTTCACGTCCTGAAACGTTGAGAAAGGGAACAGTGTGCTTTGTTTTATCAAATTGCGTCAAGTAGTTTTACTTCTCCAAGGCTGCCACCTCTGGTGTGTAGGAGCCAGAGCAGCGGGCTAATGCACCAAAACAGCGTGGGATAAGCGCAGGGTCAGCCAAACCCAGTAACAGGGCCAGCAGGGGGAAAAAAATCACCTCCAGTCAAGGAGAATTCATTTGGCTGTAGCTGCGGCTGTAGGAATTTCAGATTCTGCTGCACTGGGATATTTCCTTTGAGTTTTGTTTTTTGGTGTGTTTTGTTTTGATCCTAAATACTATACTGATCAGCTCTGTTGTGCTTCCTCTGATCATCTCATTCCGTTTACCTACGACTGTGCGGCTGAGCAGCTGAGGAGGGACTGGTGGAAGAGAGGACTCCCGTGAGGAGCTGAATGTCCTGTGAACACACACTTGCACGACGCTCTGAAGCTGAGTGTAGAGCCAAAGCGGGGTCAGTGAGGACAAACCGAAGCTCTCTGCAGTGAATGGGGTTCTCCTACAGTCTCTATCTGTGCTTTAGAACTTGTCCGTATATTCTCTATGTTCTCCAGTCTTGCCTGCTCTGGCAAGTACTTGTGAACTCGGTGCACCACCACTCACTGAGGGTGAGGATGGCAGTGAGTAGGACCTCTCCTGGTCTCAGAATGCACGCACCCCCCTTCTTCTAGGGGAGTCTATCATTTCTCATCTGTGGTCAGAGATGCACTCATATGTGGAGACAGCAGAGATTTTTACACCGGTAATGATAGGTTGATTAATTTCGCTTTTGTTGTGCATAACAAACTAGTAGTAATGATAAGAATAGCTATTAAAAACTGGTATTTCCCATGTGACCTTATCTGTTAGCACTTTCCCCAGACTTTTATATTCATTTCTGGTTTAATCCACAGAACAATGATAAGAGGTGAAGTCCATTACCCCTATGTTACAAAGGAGGGACCCAAAGGAAGAAATGAACTCTCCCAATCTCAAACAATGATTAAGGGAAGGAGGCAGTTGAAGTGCATGGTTGCTCAAAGGCCAGGTAACACTCTTTAGCTCTGAAATTGAGGGCCCTACGCCCATTTTGCATGATGATTTTCCATCTGTCAGTCTTTTTTTTCTTTTATAAAAACATTCTGTATGCTTAGTTTTATAGATTTATGCTAGATAAAATATATAGGCATAGCGATATATTATAAATATATTTATATTGATATAAAATATATATTATATTTATATTAGAATAAATTTTTTTAAAGATTTTATTTATTTATTTGAGAGAGAGCATGAGAGGGGGGAGGGTCAGAGGGAGAAGCAGACTCCCCGCCGAGCGGGGAGCCCGATGCGGGACTCAATCCCGGGACTCCAGGATCATGACCTGAGCCGAAGGCAGTCGCTTAACCAACTGAGCCACCCAGGCGCCCCTAGAATACATTTTGAAAATTTTCTCCCTTCATAGTTTCCTCCAATTTTCTGTTTCCTCTTTGAACCTCCAAATTTCGTGTTAGAAGTTTTCCTCGTATGCTATTTCCTCGGATGATCCTTGGTTGTTTTGTTTCTATCTAGAAAGCTCACTGAGTAAGTATGGACTGAGATAGGAGTTTCTCTGAAAGATCATCTCTCTGGGCTGTTTTGTTGAAGCCTATCTGCTAGCAGGATCCTTAGTTCTTTCTTCTGGGGCTAGTCAAATTCCTCAGGAGGACCTAATATCCTGCTGGGAGGGCGCTGACCTGGTGGAGAATAGGAGAATACCAGGGATATGAGAGCAGGGAGAGGATTGCTCGGCTCATCATTTGATGTATATTCACATAATTCCTTTCTTTTGTTGTGTACATATGCCTACTGCCAACTGGGCCTTGTATACTGGTGCTCAGTTTCCCCTCTTCTGCCAGGACGAGAGAGGGGCAGTCCGGCAGCCTCACAGAGTTGGGCTGGCAATCTTATTTATCTTTTATTTAGAGTAGCCCCTATTTACAGTAGCAAACTTCCATTACCTGCTGTCATATCTTCTCTTACTTGCAGTTTTGCTCCAGATTGGGATCCTTCTGTTTTTAGTCTCATCTTCACTCTGACTTCCAGAGGACCCATTGCTAACAATTTCTGAGGCTTTTTGGTGATTTCTAGCTTTCTGAACTTTGGTTCTTATGACAAGTCAGGTACCACTCATCCTTCCATGGTTAGCTTCTAAAATATTGTTGTTAATTCCTTTCCTTTTCCTTTACAAGATTATGCCTTAAACATCCTTTATTGATATCTATGGGGATTCAGAAGGGATTCAAAGTCAACATGAGTGTTTCATCTATCATTTTTATGAACAAGTATCAGTGATTTTTTTTGTAATTCTGAAATAATTTTCATAAAGCTCCAATTCCATAATGGAATACTAATAGTGTTAAATATAATAGGCCATAATATTATTTTCAGCTTGAGTTGTAATACAATTATCTCCCCAACCAAACACGGTCTTGCCTGGCTCAGCAGATTAAGAAAATATGCAATGAACTGGGACCTCGGAGGGTTAAATCCCACCTGAATAACGGATAATAACATTTCGATCAGCTGACATAACATTTTTCCTTGAGTTGTATCCTACGTGTCTCTAAAAGGATCTTGCTTTGATGAGGATGAGATACTGGCTTTGAGGCTGGAAAATTTCTCCTAGAATTCAAACTGCCATTTCAACTAACTGCATTTCTTGCAGACACCATCTTCCGTGGAGTGGAAAAAATTCGAAGCTAGAATCTGGTCTGGGCAGGAAGATTTCATTTTGGGATTTGGGGCAGACTCAGATTGCAAGGCAGCTGAACCTATTCAGGCCCAGTCCTACATGGAGAGAAAGCCTTGATAGAGCTACAGCTTTATTTCCAGGAACAGGGAAGCTGACCCCCAGAACTTCAGTGGAACAATCTAGCTTAGTGGGCCCAAGCAGTGGGCAGCATTGTGTGAGAATTCAAAGTTTTCTTTTCCTCTTGGGATGAGTGTCTGACATGGTAACTAAGAAAAAATAGAAGGGTATGCTACAGGAGAAAAATGAGATTGGAATAATATGTCCTACTGTCTTCATAGTAGCAAATTTCCAAAGCCAAGGATAGGCCTGGTTTTCAGAAGAGCACTTGATGAAAGGTCTCAGCTTGAGGAAGAACCATCAGAAACAGCCCTAGGATACAAAAGTCTGGGGACTTTTCCAAGTTCTCAAGAATATTGGAGCAGGGAGGTTGCCTATTCAAATTCTGGGGATCTCTGACAATAAAAGAATTAAGATGGTTTCCTTTATACGGAGTCCACATCAATCTAGCACTGAAATGCCGGAAAGACAGAAGCCAAAGGGGAAATAAAAGCCTTTAAATAAGAGAGATGAACAGAATAATGAATGATATATCCTCAAGAGAGCTGTTAGGAAACTAGTCTGAGATTTGATCATATTTTAGAATTCTGGTGAGCACCGGGCTGATGTGTTGATATTTGTATATGATATGTGTCATGCTGATTCGCTGGAACACCAGCAATGTGGAAGACATGAGTAATTTGGTGTTAGAATGATCACTCATTACTGGTTCCACTGAGCAGGGCCCAAAAAAGATTGAGCATAGGCAGGGGAATTGATAATGTAAAAACAATTGAGAGTAGAGGCTTAATTTGTTTTTTTTTTTTTAAAGATTTTATTTATTTATTTGAGAGAGAGAGAATGAGAGATAGAGAGCACGAGAGGGAAGAGGGTCAGAGGGAGAAGCAGACTCCCCGCCGAGCAGGGAGCCCGATGTGGGACTCGATCCTGGGACTCCAGGATCATGACCTGAGCTGAAGGCAGTCGCTTAACCAACTGAGCCACCCAGGCACCCAAGAGTAGAGGCTTAATTTGGACATTATTACAGTTTAGTTTACTTGTGGAAACAAAAGATTTGCTTGATAAAGTAGGAGCCAATTTGGAGCATATTTTCTAGTGTATTTATTATAATATTTGGGACATCATGTCATCTGACTTTTATTGGTTGATAAGCTTACATAATTTAGCCCAGCATTTTTTGAGAGGGCAGAAAGTGGTGTGATTTCTTATCTTTGCATATAATTTGGGATATTATGTCTTAAGTTACATTAATTGAAGACAGAATAGCATGGTGTTTATGAGTACACACTCCAATTGTTAAAACCTAGGCTTGAATCCCAACTCCAGGGAAATCAACGGATTTAAAGTGTTGGTGCCTCAGTGTTCTGATCTGTAAAGTGAGAATAACAATTGTAGTGATCATATAGGGTTTTTATAAAAGTTATTGGAAATAATATGCCTTAAAATATTAACTCATTTAATCACATGCTAGAGAGTTTTCCAAAGTTTTTGTGCACAAGAATCACTTCTGGAAATTTCTTTTTTAAAATTTGCTGATGGAAAAAAAACTTGCTGATGAACTAAACGGTTTTCATGAGGCATTTTTAAGGCCACATGGATCCTTGTTTTCTGTTAGTGAGTGTGGTTTCTTTTTTTGAAAGGGGTTTCATTAATACCATTGTAATGGTAAGAAGCGAATGGCCTAAGGAGAATCTACCTCATTTAGGTTGCCAGATGTAGCAAAAAACAGAGCAAAAACAAAAAAATTGGATGCCCAGTTAAATTTAAACTTCAGAGAAAGAATAAATAAGTATCTCCGGTGCAATAGTTGAGATAAATTTGAGGTTGCCAGATGTAGCAAAAAACAGAGCAAAAACAAAAAAATTGGATGCCCAGTTAAATTTAAACTTCAGAGAAAGAATAAATAAGTATCTCCGGTGCAATAGTTGAGATAAATTTGAGACTACTAAAATATTTTTCATTGTTTAGATGAAATTCAAATTTACCTGGGAATCTTAAATTTTATCAGACAATCCCACCCTCATGTATGAAAACAGAACATTTTTGGAAGAGGATCTGATGTGTCCATTGAGTAAAGGAGCTGCCATCAGCATTAGGGTAAAAGCAGTTACTGATTTTCTCTGCTTAATACTTGATGAGTCATTTAATTAAAGTGCATTTGAAACCCAGTATCCATGCTGGCCCTGACCCTGAACAAGATGACCCAGCCGCAGTCACAGAGGCTTCTTTCCATAAACCATCTCAGCAAAGGCCAGGTTGCACTGCCCAGAACAGCTGCATGAGCAAAGGCTCCGTTTAACTAACTGGTTGGTTTACCCTCCGTGTCTTACCTAACACTTCTCTGTCTCACGGGAGCCATACTGGGCATGAACATTACACCCTCAAACTTCTTCAGCTCTTTAACTTTATAACTTCACCCACTCTTCATAAGGAAGGATGTTTTCTGAATTTTCAGGGGATCATTTTCTGAATCTTCACTTTGGGAAGCTTGTGGGAATTATTCCCTCTCTGCTCCTCCGCCCACCCTCGGTGCTCTAACCTCGCGCCTGCCACAGGAGTGATAACAAAACTGGGAGCTCAAGAAATAGAATGTGCACCGCACACACTCTATGCCCAGCACGGGTGGAATGATTTTGCAGACTTGCCTCATTTGATCTTACAAAAAAACTAATAGGTGAAAAACCTGAGATTTAGAAATGATCATTTCCTTCATGGGCATGCAGCCATTGCACGTCAGAGGCTGAATGTGGTCTTGGGTTTGTCTGAATCTGAGTGGTAATGTACACTGTGGTAGTATATTGTCCTTCGATGACAAAGAGAAGAGCTATTTTATTTAGCTGCTGCTTTGGTGCTCTAAGGATATTCCACACATTTAATGGATGTTGTTTGTATGCTGAGCAGGGCATTAGGCTCTGTGAACACAAGATGAATATGACTTGGTGGTCTCTGCCCTCTGGGCCTAGCACAAAGTCAGCATGTACTAGGTGCCCAAGAAATATTGGTAGAATGAACAAGTAAATGCATTTCAATAACTTAACACTTAATGGATTTGACATTATTAAAATATTAGATTTATAAAATGCATATATATGATCAGATAATCATTATCACAGATATTATTATAATAAAATTAATAGAGATGCTCACTTAATGTAATGAGCTTTTCTTTTTTGATGATACCTGACCTTGTAATGCCATTTTCCAAAGCTGGGTGATAAAGTTTCAGGACTAAGAATAGTTCTGGGATGAAAAAAAGACAAGTATGCAAACTGTTCTGCTGGCCATGCTGCTGGGTCATAAGAAGCAGAAAAATCTGAAATTAGAAAAGAATTATACAACAATCAGGCTGTAGAGAAACGCACCTAGCAGTGGAGAAAGGAGCTGATGAAAGAAGCATAATGGGACACACTCTTCTAATAGGTTACACCTGTGCCCAGGAGGAAAGGGAGGGCAGTTTCCAATGAGGTGGAAAGGGAGCTGTGAAGAGTCTTCTCTTTAAAAATCTGAAGGGCAATAGCACGTATACAGTTCCTATTTTGTAGCAAAATTGTGAAGAGATGAAGGAGGAAACATTTACTGGAACATCTGCTGTGCAAACCACTTCGAGAAAATAAGCAGGAGGCAGAAAACATGCATCTGCCTGACGTTGGGCACGTGCAGTGAGGATGTGGGAAGAGAGCAGCATAGCAAGACACGGCATAGTAAGAAAGGGCTTGGAAGGCACCTGTGTCCTTCAGGTTTCCCCTGAGCTTTGGAGAGAGGCACTGAAGAAGGGTTAATCATTCAGGGAGGCTTTGAGATAGGGCGACACTCCTCCTAATCTGGCTACCAGAAAGGTGCCTGTGTAGAAAATGTAAGCACAACAAATAAAACAGGAGGTGGACTACAGTCTGTTGATCATTGATCATTATATGTCTAGAAACCACTGCATCCAACAGGAGAGCTGGAGAAGCTCCTAAGACCTCGTTTTCCTAAGGGAGTAAGTCTGTCTGAAGGTCGATGCTCAACCCCATCAGAGTCCACCCAACATGGCTGAGGTCTTATGTTGCCTGGTAGACAAATATTTATATGGGGTTTTAAACACCAGTGATTCTCCTATTGAACAATGCACCATTTTAAATATCAACAAATTTGGGAGGCCCTGTCAAGAAGCAGGGTTATGTACAAAATGACCCTAGAATACTACTATGGGTTTCCTGGGCAAGATGTTATCTGTGACCAAAGGCCCCGCCTTCTCCTACTGAGGAGACCAGAACATTTCATAAACAATTCTCCATGTTGGTCCTCAAAATTAAAGAATCCTTCCCAGCTGTGCTCAGAGATGTTGATGCAAGGATGAAGGCAGGACCAGAGAGGGGCTACTGCTGCTGGCTTTGAGGCTGGAGGAAGGGGCCATGAGCCAGGGAATGGAGGCAGCCTCTAGAAACTGGAAAAGGCAAGGAAGTATAATCTTGCATAGAGTCTCCAAAAAGGAACCTAACCTTGACAGCACCTTGATTTTAATCCAGTAAGACCTGTGGTGGACCTCTGACCTACAGAATTGTAAGATATTAAGTTTGTGTCATTTAAGATGTTATATCTGTGGTAATTTATTATAGCTTAACAGCTAATACAATGTTCTAGACAATTATTTAGGTAACATATATTCAGATGCACAATGAGCACATCCAGGAGTCCTTTTGCAATGACCTCATAAGCTCATCTACACTTCCTGTATGGAAGTTTTGTCCTTATATTAAAAAAAAACAAAGCAAAACCTTCCATACGACAGTAAAATCATCTGATAACTAACAAATGAAAAAGACTGCTTTCCTAGCTAATCAGTGAAATATAATAAATTTCCTTCTAACTTACGAGATTGCAGAAGAAATTCCCTCACAGATGTGTCAAATGTAGCTCTTAAATATTTCTAGGGCATTTCTGGAAAGATTTAATCCTATTAATTCTAACATAAATCATTAAAAAAAGAGAGAGTCAAAGCTTTGCATTGGTGTTTGAATTAGTTTTATGTACATGCCTAACACTAACAATTTCTGCCAAATGTAGTAGAGATGGGACAGCTTATGAAGAGAACTCTCAGTGAACGTGAACTATTGCCATTGCCAAAATGAATCACGATGTAGCAGAATTCAACAGAAAATGGAGGGGGTTGATTTTTTTCTCCTCGCTTAGACAATCAAAGACTGCAGACAAGAAGTGTGACCTATGTTAAGGGAAACCTACCTTTGCCCACTGGGCTTGAGGAAGTTGAGGCAGCTGGAACCTTCCAATTCTTATATTTATGGCTAAAGAAATGGGTGGGAGGTGGGAACCACAGAGGTGCTTCCTGAGAATGTAGGTCTGTTTTAACACCAGAAAAGATGGCACTCACAATGATTGTTGTAAATACAGAAACTAAATCTCCCAGCAATGAGGTGGGCTTGTTGAGATGACCTTCTCCACTCCCCATCATTCCCAAAGGGCGAACAGATCTGGCAACTAGAAACCAGTCCCATCTTCACTTCCCTTCCTCTCCGGAGAGTGCTGAGGGGACAGTTTCTGAAGCCCAAGATTTTACATGAATAGAAAGGTAACAAAACCCTTTTCAAATATGATCACCATCAGAAATTTTCCACTATGTGACCTTTTTCCTACATTATTTGAAGAAGCATAATAGCTAAACTAGACATCACTATAGAAGAAAATCCCAAGATCCCAAGGATAGAGAAATAGTATACCAATTAGAATTAAGGTAAGATTTAGATCTATTTACACTAAGTTAAGTATTATGTATGTATATATTATAAAGATAAGTATATTATCTGGTGTGTGTGTATATGAAGCTAATGCACCCGTTATTTATAATTTTTAGTTGCAGTGTAACACACAAATAGGGAGATATGTATTTCTTGTTTGGTTTTACCACAGGAGGTTTTTTCTTATATATATAAGTACTCAGATCCCTTAATTTGTTTAAAGTAATTCAACTCATACACAAATTTCTGTCATATGTCTGCAACGTAAAATGAGGTACAACTCTCTACTTAGTGTATTTGCTCTAGTTCAACAAAATTCCTTTGTTTCTATTTAAAACAATTTCCTATATTTCCTTTTTTAAAAATTAAAAATATATAACATCTTTAGTATGGGAGAAAGGCACGTGCATGGTGTAAAGAAATCAAATATTACAGGGAGTTGTAAAATATACATTTTTCTACCCCTCTCCTATTGCCTTTCCTCAGAGGCTAACACTGTTACAAGATTTTGTCCTTCAGTCTTCAAGAGGTTACCATTATCTTAAATGATGTGATATTTTTATTTTCCTTGTATCAATCAATTTATTTTTCTTTTGTCTATTTTAAATTTATTTTATCAAAGTAAGCATTTACATATTTTAAGTCAAATTACTTACAAGGCTTAAAATAAAAAACAGCAGTATGCTACCTTTCTTGTCCTCAGAACTGCTCACTTTAAAATCTTTAAAATATTTTATCCAGAGTTTCTGGCAATCTATTCCTGAATTTCTAGATAATGTGATTCCAAGCTGTTGTTGCTTGATGTTCTAACTTTTTTCATGATCCATCACGGGCTTCCTCCTGTGGAAAATGATTTTACCCCCAACCCCACCCCCAGCTGTCAAACTGGTACCTCCATTTTCCTCCCTCCTTTTTGGTTTGTTCAGGTTATGTGAGTATGTTAGCTTTTTTCTACACATCTACACACTATTTAAAAAAAAAAAATCCTCACTATACACTACCATTTTAAATAAACAGACCAACATTAAAAAATCAAGAAATGAAAGTTTGTACAAAAATACAGAACTTTTAGAGGTGATGAATATATTTATGGCACAGATCATCGTGATGATTTCATGGATATCAATTTATCTGCGAACACATCAAGTTGTACACATTAAGTTTATACAACTTTTTGTATGTCAATCATACTTAAATAAAATGGTTTTATTTTATTTTTAAAAAGATTTTATTTATTTATTTGAGAGAGAGAGCAAGAGAGCACAAGCAGGGTGAGGGGCAGAGGGAGAGGGAGAGGCAAACTCCCTGCTGAATGGGGAGCCTGATGTGAGGTAAGGCTTAATCCCAGGACTCTGAGATCATGATCTGAGGCTGAAGTCAGGCATTTAACCAACTGAGCCACCTAGTGCCGCTAAATAAAATGATTTTAAAAAAGAAAAGTCCCAAGTAAAATACAAAAGACATGTGTAAGCAAAGTCAAAGCAGAAGGCACAATATTAAAACAAAAAATAGAATTTAAATTTAAAATCAATATTTGAAATATAAAACCCAAATTGTTTTATGAGATTTACAGCTAGAACTGTCATTAAGTTTATTTAAAAAGAAAAAAACTTGCCTTCAATAACCACATAGGAAAAAATGGACAGAAAGTAGAAGACCTAAACAGAGCTCTCTATATCCTTGACAGGATGAAAAACATGATAAAGGTACGGTTATGTAAACATTGAAAGCTCTTCTCTATTCTTAGAATATCCATTTACTAAAATAAATGGAGAAATAAATATTCCAGCCTAAAGAATCACAGAAAAGTAATTTATTCATATAAAATTTATAACAAGAGTTGTGACACCTATGCGAAGAAAATGTTAAAAGTTAACCACCATACTAAAAAAAAAAAAAAAAATTCCAATCATCTTGAATAATATGATCCAACATCATAAGTACTACTTTTTTTTAATTTGTAAATTTAATGCAATTGCACTTACAATGCTCAAATGATTTGTTCTAGGACTTGACAAAGTGATTCTTGAGAAATACTGTAATAAACTTTAAAAAAGAGTGACAGAGTTTGCTTTCTTCTGCCCGCTATTGCAATATGTAAAATAGCAGCTCATGTCAGACAGGTGAGCAATGAAGGTGAGTACAAATCTTAAAATATCAAAAAGAATTACATTCAAGTTTGACTCTAAAGAATTAATTATTCAATAATCTTTGCTTATATATTTAGCTGCTTACCTTGGAAAAAATATTAGAGTCTTTACCTCGCTGCATATGCCAATCTAATTTAAAACAGTGAAATGTATATCATAGAACCATGAAAGGACTAGAATAGAACATAGGAAATATTTTTGTTTTTAACCTTCATAGGGCAAGCCATTCTAAGGGTGACAGCAAAGAGAAACTATAAGGAAAAGGGCAGATTTTTAAAAAATGTATTCTGAAGGTCAAAAATCTTCATAAATAATATTAAGACAAAAATGATGAGCTGAGAATCATAGGATGGGGGAGGGAGGGGAAGGAATCCATCATAGAAAATGAGTAAAAGTCCTAGTGGTAAATATGGCACAGTGACCACTCAAATCCTTTCCAAACCCCGCAGCTAACCTTAAAATCTTAAAAGCTTGGTGGGGGGCTAGAAAGCTGAAGACAATGTTCATCAGACTTCTATAGGGCTTGGGGTCCAAGCTTCTGCAAAGAGTACTTCTTTTTGTACATAGTACAAAAATGTAAAAGAGACCTGTGAGATGGAAGGCATGCTTTTGCTGTCTTGCTGCTTCTGCAGGCAATTTCATTTGGCAGGTGATTAGTTTTGTGACAGCAACAATAGTCATGGCACCAGCGGACACTCCATAGCTCTATAGATACCAACATACAACATCCGGGGTGTGTCTGCTTTGCTCATATATAGATTGGAACTTGAGCAGCACTGGGAAAGCAGCCTTCCTGACTCTGAAGCTTTTCAGTGGGCCCACCAGCCTTCACGGCTGGCCAGCTTTGCGATATTATCCTCATGGTTATTATGTTCAGTCAGGATCCTTAGAAGCAGAGCCAAAATGCGGATTTTTCGGTGAGTGATTTGTTGATGGAATGCTCTTAGGGAAAGGGGAGTTAGGGAAGGAGAATGGACAGACTAAGTAGCCAGTACCTGTGGGGAGCTGTAGCTTTGAAGGGAACTTTGGGTCATCAACTGTACCACCTTAAGGCAAGGGATCTGGCCTTTTATACCTCATGTCAATCAGTTATTGGCTGCTGGTTTCTTCTGGGGAGGAGAGTGACCTAACCTCCAGGGAAAGACAATTCCCATTCAGCCAGAGAAAATTCTGCGGAGGAGTGGAGAGCTGTGACCAATTCTCAGAGAAGCTGGGGCATGGTGCCTTGACTGCTGAGGGGAATCTGGTGGGTCTCGAGCAGCACCTACTCTATTGTGCCTGTTCAGCCTACCATTTGTGTTTCCAGGTCTTCCAATTATTTTATGAGCATATAATACCCTGTATTATATTCCACTTACTTGAAAGAGTTGTAGTGGTGTGTGTTATGTGCAGCTAAATCCTAAGATAGCCACAAATAAGGATTCACGGAATAAAAAATAAAAATTGCCAACAAAATTATTAATAGTTGTTCGGCTTCACTAGTAACCAAATAGCATAAATTAGAGGAAACTTTTCTGGAAGAAAACTTGGGAATAAAAAATTTTAAAAGTGTGCATCTACATTCTCTTCAACCAAGCAACTCTACTTACAAGGATTTTAAGGAAACTATTTCAATTATTTAGAAAATGTACTTGAAACATTGTATATATGAGAAAATTCATCACAGCAGTATTTAAATCAAAACATTAGAAATAGCCCAAGCGAAATATTAACACTGTCCGGAACATAGTAGCACATACATTGTTCGCATCGTTAATTCAATTAAACAAGGAGGCCATTAGGTTGGGGTGGCTGTAATGCCATGGTGGCCTATGCAAGCAAACCAAAATCAAAGCCTGTAAAACCATGAATGTTACAGAATCAAAACACTAAGGACAACCAATCTCAAACAACCAACTAGGCTTTAAGCTATAGACAGTCAGATAGTTTCCTTTCTTTGTGTCCACACTTCTCTGTGTAAGTCTTTCCCCCAGCTCCTGGCAGCGGAGTATTGCTAACCACTTCCAGTTTGCCCTATTCAAATAGATAAATGCTCAAATAAACTCTTAAACTTTATAATGTGCCTCAGTTTATCTCTCAACAGCATATATAATGTAGTAGGAACTATATATCTATACCTATATTATATTACTCTATACTATATGTGCATATAAACAGTATACAGTCATTAAAAATGGTAAGAATCTAATGACAATGAAAGATGTCAAGAAATGTACATGGAGGGGCACCTGGGTGGGCTCAGTCGGTTAAGCATCTGCCTTTGGCTCAGGTCATGATCCCAGGGTCCTGGGATCGAGCCCTGAGTGGGGAACCCGCTTCTTCCACTCCTCCCCGCTCGTGCTCTCTCTCTCAAATAAATTAAAAGAAATCTTGAAAAAAAAGTGTACATGGAACCGTAGCCCACAAAAGCGTAAGTATAAAATGATCTTATTTTTGCAAATACAGTCACTTGTATATAGAAAAACGCCAGGAAGAACTAGCACCAAATGTTTATAGTCCTG
Organism: Eumetopias jubatus; assembly: GCF_037043125.1. Lineage (NCBI taxonomy): Eukaryota > Metazoa > Chordata > Mammalia > Carnivora > Otariidae > Eumetopias > Eumetopias jubatus. The sequence goes on from NW_028274815.1 coordinate 47,491,093, forward strand.
ATCACTAGGTGGTGGAATTGTGGACAGTATTTATTTTCTTTCTTTCTTTCTTTCTTTCTTTCTTTCTTTCTTTCTTTCTTTCTTTCTTTCTTTCTTTCTTCTTCTTTTTTTTTTTTACTTATCTTTATTTTCTGTCTTGTTCTATAATAGGCATATATTACTTGTGTAATTTAAACACATATTATATTTGAAAAGTGAGGGCCATCTGTTTATTAGAACAGTCCTGGTAGTTGCAGGAGTCAGGTTGCTAAATCAACCAAAATTTGATGTAGTCTTTGAAATCTTTTTGGTTTTTCTTTTGCTCTCCCCTTGGTTTTCTGAATCTGACACAAAAGACAGAAGGAACAAATGACTTGTCAATATCCTTTTTTATGCCTCTTCACATAGACTTCACACCTAAAGCTGCAGTGTTTATCTACCCAGTGGACCCAAAGAAACACTGACAGGAAAATACAGGGTTCGGAAAGGGTGTGATGATTTAGGGAATGGAAATCTTTACCGTCTATCAGTAGATTTGGCAGTTCAGAGAGCTAGGTAGCCTTCAGGTTGTGATAGAAATTTGAGCTGTGTGTTTCCTCCTTGTATTACGTTTTCCTTGTTCTTTTTGAGTGAATGAAACAAAAGCTGAAAATTAACCACCCTTCTCCCAACCCCTACTTCATATTGTAATTTTAACCTTGTTCTCTGCATCAGCTATTTCCTGTGGTTGATTCAAAGCTGGAGCAAACTGTAGATTCATACTACATAAATTCATCGGCTCCAAACTTATGTAGCTATTCCAGAACATTCTGCAGGGTTGTCTTTTGTTATGACCTGCTGTAAAACCTGATGGTGTGTGTACTGTAAACATAGAAAGGTCTAGCTAACAAATGGGTCTCTAGTTGTTCTAAAAAACCCATTTCTACTTTAAGATATTTTACTTCTGTGTTGGAGCCTGCACTTTATTTAGAAGTTCCTTTATTATTATTTTTAGGGTTTTAAAATTATTTTCTTCTCAAATGTCATAGAATGTCTTACCGCCCATCTGCTCAAGAGGCATAATTATGAAACTGACAGTCTTTTTTGACACCTTCCTGAAGTGGGAGGAATGAACACATTTTCATTCATTTTGGGAACTCAGATTTTGGCTTTCTTCTTTTCCTTGTAGGAATGAGCCTTTTGAACAGGCTCCACATTACATAAGTATTTTCAAGATGTGTAAGAAAACAGGGACTCTTTGCAAGGCAATAGGCGTGTTGACACGTTTAACCACTGAAGCCACTGATGGAATTGGTAAATCATCATTTCGTCCAGCAACTGCCTAATTCCAGCCAAACATTTAGGCTACTGTTACATAGCAAAGTTGTCTACATATGTGCCTCTTCAAAGCAATGTAGACACTGAAGTATTTTGTTAAGCTCTAATAGTAAATAATATTTATAAATAACCTTATAAAACAATACACTAAACATTATGAGAAATGATATTTGCTTAAAAAATATTGAACCATCAGGGTGCCTGGGTGGCTGAGGCGGTTGAGTGTCCGATTCTTGATTTCAGCTCAGGTTATGGTCTTGGGGTTCTGGGATTGAGCCTCATGAGCGTAGCGTCTCTGAACTCAGTGTGGAGTCGGCTTGTCCCTCTCCCTCTGCTCCTCCCCTCCCCCCCACTCACTCTCTCTTTCTCAAATAAATAAATAGAATCTTAAAAAACATGTTGAACCATCATTGATTCTAATCTGTTTTTAAAGAACAATACAAAACTTTTTCTATTGCAAGCACTGTGCTTTTAAGGATCTTCATCTCATTTATTTAATTTTTTTTTTTTAAATTAAGACACTTGAGATGTGTCAGCCACTAAAAGATCACTTTAGGGTAGTCTGATGTATGATCATAATAAGCTGATCCCATTCAGTATTTCCTTTAGTCACCAGTGACAAGATGATAATTCAAAGAGTGGCTTCTTAGCACAAGTACATCAGAATTTGGGGGATTGAGTATAATTTCAGAAATAGCTATCATTGTAAGACTGGACAGATTTTAATTCTTGTCACAAAAGTTCTAACAAGTTACCTATTAGTAAAATTTTAAAAAATAAAAAATTAAAGTTGTGTTTTAGGAGTACACCAAAAAGGAAAATAAATAAAAGAGAGACAAAGATATGGGCATGAGGAATTATTTTGGAATTTTAAAATATTACAGTGATTCAAGAATATGGCTTATTCTAAAACTACATGTCAGGTCAGGTCAATCAAACCTTTTAAGAAACCTATAGTGGGTATGCAGCAAGGGATGAAGCATAAGTCCTGAGTTCAGTTTATAATGTAAGTAGGAAAACAAATATGTAAAAACTGTAGAAATTTACCTAAGAGTTAAAGATTACAAACATTGAAATGTTACTGATAACCTCTGCATTATCAGTAAAGGCTTAAAACTGATTTGATGGCATTATAGGAGGAATTTGTGGTGAAAACCTAACATTACATGCATAAGGTCCCTTGCTCTTTTTACCTAAAGGCCTCTTTTTTATTTTAAAGATTTTACTTATTTATCCATTTGAGAGAGAGAGAGAGAGAGAGCACAAGTCAGGGGAGGGGCAGAGCGGGAGGAAGGAAGAGGGACAAGCGGACTCTGTGCTGAGTGTGGAGCCTGAGGCAGGGCTCGATCTCACGACCCTGAGATTATGACCTGAGCCAAAACCAAGAGTCCAACCCTCAAATAACTGGGCCACCCAGGCACCCCCTTAAAGGCCTCTTATATAATGATCTCTCCATCTAAATACTTTCTGCCCCAGCCAGAAATATTCAGAGGTTATTAAAACCACAGGTATGATATGACTGGAATGAGAATGATGACAGCAGGCAGGAAGCAACTCTTTATTGAGCAGGTACTAGGCCAGTCACCACTGATGCATGAATGTTCTCATTTAGCTGCCTCCCAACATTATAGCTTAGAATTACTGTGCTCATTGTTCAGACCAAGGGCAATGAGAGGATGTTACTCACAGTGAGCTAGAATGTAGCAGAGTGGACCTATTTGGCCCCCTCTATCTTGTTTCCCTTGATTAAGTATGGTTGAGATAGAAGGATTAATAAGACAGAGTCTGTTTAGATATTAGGGGTGATTTAAAAGTAAGAATAACATATAACCATAAAGAGAGAAATGGCAGTATTAGTTCCAGTGTCAGTTTTGCTCTTGTTTTTAGCATGCTTTTGGATTTAGGTTAAGGGGAGGAGCCTGGTTTACAATGGAGCATCCAAACAGATGTATGCATTGGGCAATTAAAATGTGGGTATGATGTATGGAGGTATGTGATGCATACTTTCAGTATAGTTCTTTATACGGATAGGAACACACAAAAAAACAGTTGTAGATTGATCGGCTCTGATGCCAAGGGTTTTAGAATAAACTGTCTTCTTGAACTACTGAGATATTTTTAATTCCAAAATAATTCTTCATGTTCTCCTCTCTGTGTGAGCAAGAAGGAGATAAAAGACAACATGTAGTACAGCTTAAATCATTTCATAAGTGTAGTTTGAGATCAAGGACATAGTAATCCCATTGTAGTACAATACAGCGGTATGAGTCAGAATTCAGTACAAATGAAAACTGGATTTTTAAACCTGAAGCTATGTAATCCTGGGAAGAAGAGGCTCACACTTATTGTTGGAAAGGTTGGCAGAGCAGGGTCTGGGCTGAAACTCACAGAAGGACCCAGCACAGAAAATCCATAGAACTGGCCTACCAAAAGAAGTACCAATTCGCCCACAATCCAGAATCTTGAAAAAAAAAAAAAAAAAAAAAAAAATGGGGTAGCTGCTGACTCAGCTGTTTGAGTACTGATCCAGGGATAGGGAGCTACCGTCAGAACTGTTGACCCCCAAGCCCTGTTATGGCTGCTTGATATGCAACAAAGAAATGGATGTTTCAAGGGTTATTGCCTGTCTCCCTACTTAACTTAATTACAGATTCAACGCTCAGGCAAGTGTATCTAAATGTGGGTCCTAAATAACATCTGGAACTCTGGGTGCAAGGGAGTCTGGGAAATGTAATATTTTGTAGTCCAGCCTCTTCAGTAAAGGAAGGCACCCTTAAAGGAGTTTGGAACAGATGGCAAACAAGGCAGTATAGCATATCCACCACAACAGACAAGCATAATGCCCCAGAGAACTCCTCTAACGCGTGTTACCGAAGTAGAAGGGAGAAACTGGTGGGCAATTGGCAGCCGGCTCCAGGTATATAATCATTGAGGAGAGCAATGATTGCTGAGCTCTGAGCAGCCTTGGAAACCATTAGCATAATGAAAAAGACATAAGAATTGGAGAATTTTATAAAACCCGTGGTGTAAACTTGGAGGCTTCATCTCCATCCTTTCCAAGATTCCCTTAGTGAATTGATAGAGTGCCAGAACTGAGGCTGTCTCAGACCAAGGCCAGGGCTTTTCTGGACCATAACTCTTTTCTCTTTTGTATAAGGAAAGAAGGTGAAGAACTCCATTAAAGAGATTGAGTGGATTGATCCTAGAACCACAATGATGAAGTTTATTTCAACTGATCTTTCCAAATCCAATTGTGCTGTATGTTCTCGATGCACTTGGAAAATGATCATTCCATATGATAAATTCATACTGCAAACCCTGTAGTGTGCCAAATGAGCTTTTATGTGACACAGTAACTTTTAAAGCTTGCCAAAACTTTGAAATGTTGGAAAAGGTGTTGCTAGCTTTCAACATGTGCTAATTGGGTTTGCCTACCCAGATGGCAGAGAAAAAGAAGGGGGGAAAGGGAAAAAAAAAAAAAAAAAAGGTTCCATCTCCTAAACTGTTCTAATCAGGAAAAAGAATAAGGATAACCCATACAAAAATAAATCATTTAACCTCCTTGTTTTCGTTGGTGGATATAATAGGGTGATTTTAATTTTATTTATCATGTTTTGAGGAATTTGTGTGTATAGTCACTATTTAAGGGGAAAATAGAATGAAAGCAGAATAAATAAATAATTGAGCTCCCATAAAATTCTTAGCACGGTTTTCAGAATCTCTAACTTAAAGTGAACCATCTATATTTTACAATTATATAAATGGATCTGATGTATCTGCCTAAACAGAGTTACTTCTATGTGAGAAAATTGGTAGGAGTTTCTTGTTTCTCTGTATGATTTCTGTTTTGAGTTTCATACCAATAATCACCCTTTTTTCTTTTGGGGCTGGAGTTGATAGAGTGCTTGAAATCTACCAAACTGAGATATGGCTTCTTTGTCACATAGAAGTGCATGAGAATCAGTTATCTGAGAACATGCCGTTTTTGGTTTTAAAGATCTGTGCTTCTTGATGTTCTTATTGACCCACTCTCATATATTTAACTGCTTTATGTGAACAGTTTACATATCGTCAGATATTTTTAGATAATTTATAGCATTCCGATTTTTCACATTTTTTTGCCAACTCAGTCACTAAACCAATTAAGCTACTTCAATACCACTGGCCCTTCTTCCTGATATTATGTGATATTAGACTCTGTTAGCCTAGCAATCTGACCAAGAACCAACAACTAGGAGATCTAACATTCTTGGAAATGTAGTCTATGATTGACTTGGAAAACAACAGACACTTCACTGAAGCCAGTGGCATCCATGATGAAAGTTTAACTCTGGAAATTGAGTGATACTGATGGAAAAATTCATTTTGATGAGAAGTCAGAAATTCATTAGTAACTACGTTTTTATATATGTCTGAATATAGAAATAGTTCTAATTTTAAGCATCTAATAAAATCAGCAGAAGGACACCACTTCCCCCAGACCTTTTTGAAATGGCCAAAGGAAAAGGGGGGGGTGCTGAATCACTTTTGGAATCCAGGTAAAAGGTAAATATTTTTTGAGTAAATCTGATATAGAGGATAGCCTGGGGACGGAATAAAAACAAACAAAAGAGAATACCAAACACAGACTCACAACAACTTTCCCTCTCTGAGGGAAATGTGCCATTGCAAGAAGCCAGTAGAAAAGATTATTACAAAGCCACATCAATGCTCTGTAATTTGAAAAGTCGAGTTAGAGATCCGTGATGGACTGAATGTGTCCCCTCCCCCCGCTCCCACCATTCCTATGTTGAAACCCTCATTCCTCATTTGATGACATTTAGGGAGAGAGCCTTTAGGAAATAATTAGTTTTAGATGAGGTCAGGAGGGTGAAGCCCTCATGATGGAATCTGTGCTTTTATAAAAAGGAGAAGAAACACCAGAGGTTCCCTCTCTAGTTTCTGCGATATGAGGGGACAGAGAGGAGATAGCTACCTTCAAACCAGGAAGAGGACTATCAACACACACCAGCTGTCCTGGCACCTTAACTAGGATATCCCAACGTCTAGAATTGTGAGTAATGTTTGTTTAAGCCACCCAATTTATGGTATTTTTGTACTAGCAGCCTGAACAGATGAAGACAAGATCATACCATGTCCTGGCACAGAAAATGATTTTTGCCACGATGGATTTAGGTTTGGGGTTGTAGTTGTGTATAGGGGCTTAGGGCAAATGTTGTACCAGAGTGAAGACCTTCATCGTTGACACCAGTTTTTTTCTGTTGTAATGGTCAGAAGAACCAAAGTTCTGAGTTCTAGTACAAAAACATCCTCCAGATGGATGATAAAAGTACACGTAAAATAAATGAACACACACACACACACACACACACACACAGAGATCAGGAAAGAAAAGAAAGCATAAGACTATTAGAACAAAATAGAGGCCACCATTTATTGTAATCCCTGATTATGAAGTTTCTTTTTCTTTTCTTGTTTTTTCTAATCACACCAGGCAAGATGGAATCCATAAAATAAAATATAGATACATAGGTACATAGATAAATAGATAATTAACTACACTTAATTAATAGGTAGTACCTATTGGTTAAGAAGCCCAGAGACTAGTTTAAAAAGAAAGTACAAACTGGAAAAATTATAGGTTAACATACTTAATATAAGAAGCACCTATAAAACAACTAGAAATGCTCCTAATTATCTTTATAACCATAAAAAATAATTTAGAATTTCAAAGCCTTTATTTTCTTATTTTTAGGAGAAGGTGATAAAACTATTTTTTCTGTATGTATGAGGCAAGTTAAGGTATATAAAACTAGTTTCAGTATTGTCTGGCACATAGTAACCAGTAATAGTTATTTTAAAAGATTATTTTATATCCTGATTAATTATAATCTCTTTACCATGGTCCATAAAGTCTTAATATGATCCAGCCCCTTCCTATCTCACCAGCCCTTGCGTACGCTGCACGAGCTATTGTTTGCTGCTTGGAGATCTCTGTATGGCTGGCTCCTGTTCATCATCCAGGTCTGAGCTCAGTGGTGCCTTTCCCAGAGAGGTCTTCTCTGGCCACTGCATCTAAAGGAGGCCTCCCAACCCATCCCTGACCACTCTCTATCTTGGAAATTGAAATTCACACTGTCTTTGCACCTTCTTGTATTTGGCACAGTGTGGCGGGTTGAACTGTGACCCTCTCAAAGCTATGTTCAAGTCCTAAACCCCAACACTTGTGAATGTAACCTTGTTTGGAAACACAGTCTTTGCAGATATCATTAAGTTCAGATGAGGTCATACTGTTTAGGGTGGGCTCTCATTGCAATGGCAGATGTCTTTCTAAGAGAAAGGAGAGAAATATTGGAGAGAGAGACATAGAGGAAAGAGAGGAAAGATGGAGGCAGAGATTGGCATGTTGAGGACACAAATCAAGAAACGCCCGGGGCCACTAGGCACTGGAAGAAGGCAAGGAAGTTGACTCCCCTAGAGCCGCAGAGGAAGCAAAGCCCTGCTGACACCTTGATTTCAAATGGTTAGGCTTCAGAACCGGGAATAAATTTCTGTTCTTTGAGCTGCCCAGTTTGTGGTAATTTGTTACAGCAGCCCTAGGAAACTATTACACATGGGCTGAAGTTAATTTGTTTATTTTTGAAGTTCTGTTTATCTGTCTCCCTTCAGGAGCATGTGTACTTGTGAGAGCAGGAGTTTGTCATGTCCACCACCGTGTTTGCAGTGGCTGGAATGATGCTGCCTACAGCACACTAGGCACTTACCAAATGAACGGATACACATTGGTGAATGAACGAACAAATGAATGAATGAACGAATGAAATGAATACAATAAAAAGTAAAATATAATTGATTACAAATGACCAATAACTATATTGAAAAAATTTTCGCTTTAATAAGCAGTAATGATCAAAAAGACCTTCTGTTAAATAAAAATGAGATAAAATCTTTAATCTATTAATTGATAAGTGTTTGAAAGTCTTGATAATAGCCACTCTCAGCAATTATGGAGTCATAAACAATGTTTTCTCACTGCTGCTAGGCATTAAATTGGTATAACATTTTAGAAAAAAGAATTTAATAATACATATTCTTTGACTCCATTAATTTATTCTTAGGAAACCATTATAGGGATTGATACCATTTTTTTCCTATAAGTATATTCCTGCTGGGATTGTTAATAATAGTTTAAAAACTTGAAACAAACAAAATAAATGATAATAGAGTATTGAATAAGTAAACGTTGACATATGAATTTTATATCCATAAATATAACCTTATATAAAATATTTTAATAACTAGAGATGTGTTCCTGTTTTATTAAATGAAAAATATTAATTTATAAACAAGTAATATACCACTGTCCCAATTTTGTGAACTTATAAGTATATTTGCATATTTTATATATATTTAGAGACTGAATAAGTTAATGTTAGTTATCTCTGGGTTGTGAGATTCAAGCAACTTTTATATTTTTCTTTGTGATTTTCAGTATCTTCCTACATTTTCTACAACAAACAATTGTAACATTTACAGTCAGGAAATGGTTATAAAATGAGGAGAATTGAAGAAATCCCTCTTTCATGGCTCAGCTATAACATGTCCTTGGATAATGCTATTGTGCCCTTTAAAAATGATAGACTCGAATTTTCCTGTCATTAATATATCTAAGTGTAAAGACTCTATAGCTAATGATACAGCACACAAAATAATTAGCCAATATACAAGTCAGAGTTCATTTACACTTCTCTTGGGAAGCCTAATAATGTGTTACCTTAACCTGTACCTTGATTATACCACAGTTTGATAAAATGTGGAATAGAAGACAATCCATCTGTACACACAGCAGTAGGAAGCTCTAACATATTTTCTGTTCCATAGAGTGGTAATGGCTTTAATGAAGGCTGAACAATTGATCTAAAATTGTTTTCCTTGGGAGAAAAAAATGTCCTAATTAGTGACTTTGTCACTATTTTTGACTTTTTTTTTTAATAATGAAAAAAGGGAGAAAAAACATCATGGGTTTAAGAATTTAGAATTTCATATAGAAATCTAACATTCCTGATCCCATCTAAAGGCACCATGGGTGTTTTGTGAAGATAGAAATGAGAAATGTAGTTAGCAAAATCTGTGCTCTAAAATAACTGGAAAAATGATGCCTTTGTCATTCCCCTCCCCCCCTCCCACTGGTAAGAAGGAACTATAGGCTCAGGGAGAGTATCCTAGGGGTGAGGGGTAGGCAGTTGACTGGAAGGGATGTCAGCCTGCACTCCAGCTTTGCCTCTGCCAGGTGCTGGCTCTTCATTCTTGTGTTATTTATTTAACTCCGAAGGATCCTTTCCTCATCCTTAAAATAGTATAACAATATTATCCGAAAACTGTCTTTAGTGCCTAGTAAGTACTCTGGAAATTGTAGTAACTGCCCTTTCTCAGGGGAAAAGGGGGCATATCTCCATGTGAGACCCCAAAAGTTCTGTCATTATTCTTGCTTACAAACATACCCATTGCTTTTGGAGAAGTTCACCTAACTGGGATCAATTTACCTGGTGATTCCTTCCTGTTGGGACAGAGTCTGACTCCTCTGTTGATATCTCAGTAGAAACCTGCACCATATTGACCTACTTCGGCTGTAATTACCAACCAAGAAACCCACGCCTCCCAAGTCACAACAGAGAAAGTCAAAGAAAGGCCAAAGACCAAGCCTTTTCCTATCATCTGAGAGTTAATGTCATTCTCGGTGATTCTTCAAGCCAGATTTTTTTTCTCTGTGTTTCAGCTGTCTCTTGGGTTTGAGCCATTGGTTATCTAAACCAGACAAGTCAATGATCTTTAAACTCTTTGGCTGGAAACATCGGCACTTAGTGAGTTAGTGTGAAATGGTCCTGCATTAACACACCATTGCAAAACAAACTGTTGCTTAGTCATATTTATGTTATTGTTTTTTCCTGGTGCCACATTCCTAAATCTTCTTTGCACTAAATTATGTTATACTTGTACTTAGTAGAGTAGTATGACATGCTGTTTTCCAAATTCAACCATGGTTCACTGGAAAATTTTGAGGTCTTAACTTCATGGCACTGTAAGTCTTCTCCATCCCTCTCCTTTGACCTATTTCTTGTGGCAAGGCAAATATTAATTATAATCGACAAGGCTTCCCTTATTATGGTTCAAGGATGAGGTTCAGAGTTTTGAACCCCATAAGGACACTCCACATCCAAAGACTGCATCTAAGTACCTGGCACATATTTTCTACTCAATTACTATTTACTGACTGAACAAGTAAATGAATGAAATATTGAACATCTGTGACGATCATGTTCTACACTTTGCATCAGATATAGTAAGACAGTTCCAAAAGTATTAGAATGATTATGGAAGAACAACCAGAGTTCCACCTACTTGAGGATGCCTTTGCCCCTGTGAAAGAGAAAGGACAGAAGTCAACTTCAGGGCTCTTGTTCAGGCTTTGGTGAAGGGACAAGACCTGATTTGGAATTACAACTATAGCACATCCATCAATACAGTGCTCTGGTCCCAAAGGGCACTCAGAAAATGTTCTTCCTGATTTTTTCTAACTTTTACTTTGCTTTCTATCTCTTAGGCATACCAAAATGAACAATGGAGAAACAAGTCTCACATATACAATCTACACTTGCCAATAAGTTTTGTACCTTCGTGCTTCACCTAGACATTCTCCCCCACATCGGTTTAGAGTTCATCTGCTTGTATCATAATGGTGACTCAAGTGTGAATAAGCTTGGTTTGGGACAGTGTTTTTCTAAGGATGAAAATAAACCAATTTTAAGAACTACACTGACTTAATTGTTATCATTAAGACCCCAGAGGCAACATAAAACATAAAGGAAGTGACCTAGAAAAATTTGTTTGCTTTTGTTGAATAATAACCACTTTTAAAAAGCATTTTGTTTTATTTTAAGCTGTGGAAGCCTCGCTTTTCTCTTGTCAATGTGTTTAACGTTTTATATAAACCAACTAAAACATAGTGATTCCATAACCTTTTCTTTGAGAAAGTTCTTACCTGAATCTGTACTTACTGAGTTTAACCATGAGCAGTTGTAATGCTCAGTTGTGCTGAAAGTATTAGGAAAATGTGATATGACACTGTCAATTTCAGTGTCATGAGAGCAGGATTAGAAGAGCATTTTATTTTATTTTATTTTTTAAGATTTTATTTATTTATTTGAGAGAGAATGAGATAGAGAGAGCATGGCGGGGGAGGGTCAGAGGGAGAAACAGACTCCCTGTCGAGCAGGGAGCCCGATGTGGAACTCGATCCAGGGACTCCAGGATCATGACTTGAGCCGAAGGCTTAACGCTTAACGAACTGAGCCACCCAGGCGCCCTAGAAGAGCATTTTAAATACATGCATTGTGTGTCATACTATTTTAGGAAAATATAATAATGCATCATACCCATTGAAGGCTATATTGCTACTTTCTGTCCTATATCTTGAACTTTAATCACCTTTCAAAGGCCAGGGCTTCTTACCTTTAGATATTTGCAGTCAATTAAGCTGCTGAATTAGTCTGTGGTAAGAATGAAAGGATGAAAGAATTGAATTATACTTTGCACTGTGGGACATTATTGTTCTTTCCATCCTCCCCGTTAGCAGGAACATGCATTGGCTTTAGTGATTTAGAGTGAAATTTCAAAATAACTGCAATTCACTCCATGAGATGGACAAGTGAGAGGTGCTGGAGAACGCTCATAGATGCACATGCACAAAACACATTACATGACTGCAATATGCTTTCATGTAGCAAATATTTCATTTAAGCTCAGTATACAGGGAAACACTTAAGAATACAGCAAAGTGTGAGTATGAGGGCTATTAAAAGATCAGCCCGATATCTTCTTGCTGAAAACTCCCTGTGGTGTTGGCCTTGACATGACCTATAGAATTTTGTGTTGGCAGGAAACCAACTTTGAAATTTGTTCTGTAGCAAATCACTGTAGCAATATACTTCCAGGAATTAAATCCTTTACATCGCATGGCAGTGTTGCCAGAGAGCATGGAGGGTCTCTTCTGATAGGAACCATGAAGGAGGCTTTGGCCAGAAACTCGAAGCCATATGTTAGTCCTGTCAAAAATGATACGGATCTGCTTACAAAAGCCTTGCTCAGTGGCTTTGCCAGGAACCCTGTGGCCGCGTCCTGCCGGAAAGACATTGCATGCATTATCGCTGCCAGAAACTGATGCTGCTCTGGGATAAGCGAACAGCACTAAGAACTCAACCTCTGGGTTTTGACTGCCGGACTTGAACTATTAACAGAGCCTGTGAGTATATTACAGGGAAATAAGGCCTATTTGCCCTCTCTTGGGGTGAGGGTGGGCAATCCTGTTGGCTTCAAATACTTGAAGTTAATTAGCTCTTTGGAAAGATTCCTGGCCAGGATTATTTTAGTTATTTGTTTCCTGATGTTCATGGACGTTAGCTAATATTTTCCTAAGAACGGACTTGAATGATAATCTTATTTATAGAGGGAAAATAGACAGATAAAGGTAAAGATCAAGGGATTTTGTTTATAGTAGAGGAGTCAGTATATTATCAAATAGTCTAAATATCAGCTTAATGTTTGCTGTACAAAAGCTAGAATAACAAGAGTCCCCAGCTTCGATATTCGTGGCACAAAACCAGTTGGTGACAAATAATTCACATATTCTGAAGTGTAGTCAGTAGTACACATGGATATTTTACTTTGAGATGAATAATACCCGAGTGGAAAACATTCCAAGTAAGCCCATTTATATATTTAGCATATTTGGGATTCAAATTAAAAAAAAATTTCAATTTTGAATTAATGAGCATGTTTACCAAAGTTGTGTAAAACTCTGCTACACAAAGTATGGTCCATGGGCTGATGCCAGTTTCTGAACGGTTTTTAATTGGTCCACAGACAGATAAGTACGGAGAATCAGGGGAAGTGCTGAGAAAATTTACAGCAATTTGATATTGCTGAAAATTTTCTATTGTATTTTGTAAAATGTCAGGCTGAAATAGATTGGAGATTGAAAAACAAAATCTCTACACCACAGATCATTTGAAGAGCGCCTGCCCTAGAGATGGACTACTGGTCACCACTTCCTCACCTTCTCATAACTGGACATTGCTAATGACAGACTTGATTTAACCATTCCTTTATTGTTGTTCATGTAGGCTTTATCCATCATTTTTCTATTGTAACTCTGTTCTACAAACTTTGTACATTAATGTTTGGGTACCTTGAAATTTCTGTAGAGAGATGTTAATGGGTCGGTCAGGGACTCCAGTGTGAGCCACTTCTTACTTAGGTCCATTCTGGGGGAACTCAAAGCAGGAGATGATTTTGTAGAAACTGTGGAGTTCTTGTGTATAAGCTCCCTTACCTATGTGGTTGACCCCAGCTGAAGAAACAATATGTAATTTCTCTTATTAATAATAGATATAAATTAATTCACATCTTTGACCCTTAGTTTCATCAAGATAAAATGATGTCAGGGTCATGGTCACATGGTTTAAAGAGAATCGGGTCCCATAATTTCTGTATCACCCATTATCTTTACCACTCAAATTCTTAACAAATTTGGGTTTCAAATCCTGCTGCTGGCCCCCACAGACCATATACATTTTGTTTTCAAAATTGGGTATACTTAAGGATCTAGTACACCTCTATCGTTTACCCAAGACCTACTTTTAGAGAACCTAACATTAGCTGGATCCCATGCTGGGCCCTGGGACTACAGCAGGAAAAATGGCGGAGAACATCTCCACTGTCAGGGCACTCCTTATGTTGCAAGGGAGAAGAAATGTTAATAAATAACTACACATATTCTTATATCAATAACGAAAGGAAAAAAGAGACAAAGTAATTGAATTTTAGTATAAGTAACGGAATAATAGATAGTTATTTAATATGATGACATATACCTATATTTCCAGAACATATTGTTTGGAGAAAAGCAGGTTATCAGAGCAACATATATAAAACGTAAAAACATATTCTTGCAATTTTATGTGTATCAATGCAGAGAAAATCATATTTGGAAGGAAATTCACTAAAATGCTAGTTATGTAGTAATCTATGCAGAAGAGCTTAGGAGTCATTTTTCTTTTACTCTTTGTACTTTGCTTAAGTGTTAATATTTTACTGTAAGCCTTTTGAGTTCTACAAAGGAATAAATGTTAGGTAATTTTGAACTGAATATTTTTTTTCCTAATGTTTTTGTTTTTTGTCTTTTAGTTGCGTTTTTGATGATGGAAGATTTTAATTGACCAAATTATCCTTTATAAATTTTACCTTTGATGTCATGTATAGAAAGACCTTCTCCAGAAAAAATACTGTATTAATAATTGTATTCTATTTATATTTTTGGTTTCAACACCATTTATGGAGAAATTTGAATATTTAAAGCTAACTTAAAACACCACCCCATTTATAAACTAGTTACAGGATCTGGTTTATTTCTAGGTTTCCTGTTTGGTATACTTATCTGCTTGTCCAATCAGTGGCGAGTATCATATTATTTAAATTACTTTGAAAGTAGAGATAATTTTATATTCTTTAATATTAGCCTCATGTAATCTTTACATTTCCTTTCCATTATTTTTTTCAAATTCAAACATGAATATTTTTCCCTGAAATGAATAAATTATATAATATTATTTGAGAGAGAATTATCATATTTTTTACATTGAATCTGGAGGAATTTTAGAATAATTTTGTAAAAGTTTATAAAAAATGCATAATTAGGACTTTGACTTGAATTAAGTTAAACTCAACTAATTTAGGAATTATTTTGTATTTCATATTTGTATTACTCAATATTTCTATTCAACACTAAGTTCATACAAAATTGGGTATCCTTAAGGATACATATAATATCCCTATTTATTGAAATCAGTGAAGTATTGTAATTCTTTCTATATATATATATCTCATACATTTATTATGATTTTCTTATGTATTTTACATTTCTTGTAATTGTGTTTGGAATATTTATTTTCTATCAGGTATCTATTGTGTAAATATCTGTTGTTATTGGGTGCATGATCTTTTAAAATTATTTGTCAGCAGTTAAATGATAATGATATGCCTGTAAACATTGAAATGAGGAACTTTTCATGTTTTTCTGAGCTGTGGGAAAGTTCATATAGTAAGACCCTTTCTCCTCCTTCTCTTTCTTTTATCTTTCTCCAATATAAACATCTTTTCCCTTAAAAATTGGTATCTGGCCATCTCCTTTTCTGCTCTTTTCCTCTGGCTTTAGATGTGTGGTTTCATATTTGATCCAATGTTCTTTCATTCCTAAAGCCATTTTATCTTTCTACAAGGAGCCAGAGAAAAAAATCTGTTTCCCCTTTGAACATTGGATTTAAAAATTAGATAAACCATTATTAGCACAACCTCACAGCGTGGGACTGGATAAGAGGCACCATATTTAATAGATGAGTGCAAATTAGTTCAGGGCCTTAAGAACAGGTCTACAAAATGTTGAACATTTTAAGATACATTATTTCAGGCTTAAATTTAATTGTTTTAATACAAGCTCCAGCTTCATCTATTACTAAGATAGAGTAGTATAGCCAAAAACCCACATGGAATAGGCTTATATACCATCCCCAAATAGCTTTATGTTTATTTCCTCAAGTACATAGTGTATGACAGCCTTTTTCAAAGGTAGTGTAAAGTTCTAGCAATTCCAAAATCTGTATAGTTGAAAATCAAGTGACTCAATTTTGCTTTGTATTCCTACTTTTTGAAAATCAAGTGATTTGGTTTTATTTTATACTATTACTTTTCTTAAATAATTGTTTTTGGGTCCTGTTTACATGCCACAAATTGTTGATATTACTAAAGCTACTGTGGTGACTGCACCAAAATATTGGCCTAGTTGCATTTATATTTGGAGGGTAGATATTAAGTACATAAACACATACCTATTTTGGATAATAAGTATCTCAAAAATAATAAAACAGGGCAATGAGGTTAGAGAGTGATCCATGGGGTGTTGCTACTTTACCTAATATTGTCATATGAGGCCTCTCTGAAAAGGTGGACAGAGAGAGGAGAGAGGAAATGCAAAGAACTGAAGGCGGAACTAAGCTTGGCCTCCTCTAGGGACTGGAAAAGAAACTTGTCTTTCTGGAGCACCGGGAATGGGAGGAAATTGACAGGAGCTCACAGAGCTAGCCTGGAGCCTTGTCTATTGTGTAGGATGGCATTGAACTTAAATATTGGTTTCCCTCACAAAGATCATGCTCTATCAATCACAGTATCCTGTTGCCTACCTAGTAAATGGTAGATGCTCAGTAAGTTGTGACTTGAAATAATACAGTTTCTCAAAAGGAGACTATACCTTTAATTATAGCTATTGTTTTAAAATATAAATGCAGAAAAGTAAAACTGAAAGTCACTTATGAGTGTTGTTTTCTCCTGTACAGGAAAATATATGTCTCAGAAGCTGATTTTTTTCCTCTTTTCTTTTCCCACAAATTCTAGAAAATGAAATAGAATTAACTCTCGATAAGAGTTTTCCATTTGGCTAGGAGAAAATCCTGACAAAATTAAATTTCCTTTAAAAATTAATTGTTTCATAAAGAAAAACCTAAACATTACAGAGTGTTCTTATTTCCAAGAATAATGAGTCACATTTTTATTCTCTTAAAAGCTACTGAACAACTGTAGTGTTTTGAAATTTCAAGAACATCATTTGCATTCAATTTATGACTTTGCTCTTTTTTACCATACTCCCATTACGGATGGGGTGTGGTTTTTTGGGTTTTTTTGTTTTTTTTTTTTCTTCTCATAATCTGAGTCTTTTTATGTGTTAGATAATTTATCTCTCTCTTTTTTAAAGATTTTAATTATTTGAGAGAGAGAGTGAGAGAGAGCATGAGCAGAGGGAGCGGCAGAGAGAGAGGGAGAAGCAGGCTCCCCGCTATGCAGGGAGCCCAATGAGGGGCTCCATCCCAGGACCCCGGGATCATGACCTGAGCACTTACGCTTACTAAGGGAATGTTTCATCACAACTACCACCATTGCCCTCACCACCTCCATGACTACTATTCATTTCTGGGGCAGGCCCACACACTGGCTGTACCAGTAGTCATACTGCTGAAATGCTCCTGCATCGTTTGCTAACACGCAGCTTCCCTGGAGCTCCCCACATGGCTCCCGATGCCCCAACCCCTCTGCTGACCTTCCTCAGTATCCACCTTCATGAAGGCCAGTGCCAGGCCCCCAAGATCCTGCTCTAGCCTCAAAGTCTGAATCTGTTCTGAATGACTGGTGGCTATGATGTGCTGATTATGAAATACTTATATAAATATGCCCCTGCATCAAACACTCACTCGCATTAGTAGGCAATGTGCTAAGCACTTTAACCATATATTATCTTATGGTAAGAAAAAAAAAAACAACATTCCTGTGTAGTTGGTGTTATCCCCATTTTACAGATGGAAAAACTGAAACTTAAAAGATATTAAGTGACTTGCCCGAGAACACATTGCCAGTACTGGCTTGGCTAAAATTAACCCAGGACTGTTTGATTTGAACACTTGCATTATCAACCATGGTTTTGCGTTTCTCTAGTATTAGAAATTATGTGGGTACCTGTGGTGCATGCATATATCCTTTTTCATCTGAGAGAAAAGGAAGAATCAAAATAGTCCACCAGCCTGAAATCTACTGGATGTGGGAAGGACTTTCTGGGGAAGGCTGATACCTATAGGGTAAAACATTTCATGGTTAGCCCAGAAGGTCTATTGGTAAAATATTTGCTTCCATTCTGAGCTCTATTTAGAGATTTTAATGTTTACTGGAGAAATATTTCTACTAAGGACACGACAATATTTCCCCTGAATTAAAAGCTGAGTAAGACTATTACCAGGCCATTTTTGTTCTTTTCATGTCAGTTAATAAATATATTTTAAAAAAAGTGTTATGATGTTGTCCAGGTAATAGATCTTAAATATCAAGGGATAATTGAGTGGCTGTTATGCTGTTATGCTGCGGTCAAGGAGGAGTACCAATGACACCCTGGGGATTCCCTAAGGTACATGTTTTTACTGCTAGGTTCAAGAGTAACGAGTAACATAAGACCACTGCAACCCTGCACAGGCAGAACCTGTTGGAACTGAGGTTCAGATCTGTTAGAGCTGGGTTGTGTGCCATCCCACTGTAGGCAGATTGCTGACCACATGAGGTGCTGGGTGAGAATAAAAGTAACCTTCAGCTGCTACTAGAGAAGGGAAATAATACATCCATTTCATAGCTAGGTTCAGAATTAAGTCACAGAATTAGTGTACCATATGTATGTGTTCTCTGGCTACCCACGTATGTGTACGGATGTGTGTATGTGTCTGTGTTGAGAGACAGAGAAAATATTTCAGTTTCCCTCATTTTACCCACTGTTGTATACAATGGGTTTGGCTACCACTATGACTTAATAGTCTGCCTGTATACAGATGGTATTCAGGCAGAAGTAAGAAAACACGATTATCAGTAGATCATGTGACGTGGTACATCACAACTTTGGATGTCTCCTTACAAGGTTATGAAGTGAGATGTTTTGCTTGCAATACATGATAGTTGTATTATGGTAGGCAAGACCTTTGTTTTGAAATGCAAGAAACATATATATTAATATTGAACCAAATTTTGAGATCATAGGTAATATTAATTATTTTTACGAATCCATTATTGGAATATCATCACATGTTTGGGAACTTCCTTTGTGTTTGTCTTGAGAGGAACCAGAATCCTCTGTTTCCTATAGAAAGTGAGAAGTCAGCTTCCCTTGCAGCAAAAGGGCAGATAAAGGATGTAAGCCCTAACGTTTGAGCCCAGACACGCAGACCTTGAAATGGGAGTTTGCAATTCATAGAAATGGAAACACTCTAGACTCCGTTTTGGTGAAGGTGGTGTTGGCAGCAATATCAGTTTTCCAGATGCAACAGGTGCACATGGTGGTATCCTATATTCTGTACATCGGTATCAACGGAGCAAACTAGAACATCCAGCATTCCTTGATAATGGCGGTGGGTAGACCTCATGGTATATAGTCGCCCTTGATTCCAACTGCTTCCCAAGTGTGATCTCAAGGATGCTTGGTCATTCTGTGGGTGATTTAATATCCTTTCATTAAATTCCAGTTTTTTTTCTATTGCCTTCAATTAAAAACTCTGGATGATATGTTGGATTTTCCTATTGTAGTTGGTCATTTTAGTATAGATGTGGCAAGATGATGTCATATTAAAACACATTGGCTCTGATTTTCATCATGGACAGGGAGCTCCTGTTATTTTCTCACTTTGAATTTTTATTGGAATTCCAAATACATCATTAATGAATTCTCTTAGAAATATGACAGTCTCTAGCTCAAATTGAAAAGTCAATTCTGATAAGATGAAACCAGTCCAGACTGTTGCTTTATTCTGTTTTTTCCCAGTGACCATAAATATTTAAGGCTCTTTCCCTCTTAATTTAAATTCCCTAGTTTAGTTTCAAATAATATCCTGGTGAAAACAATTTTTCTTCTTATATAGTTGAGGCTTTCAGTTATAATGAAACTGATTTTTTAGTGTGTGCAGTGGAAGTTTCCAATTAATGAGATTAAAGAATCTGAGCTTTCACCTCTTTCTCTTAACTAGATTTCACAATGATTTTTAAAGGTTAACTCATCACTGCTTCAGGGATCCATGTTTTAGGTCTATTGTCATCTCATTACTGAAGTAGATTTCATTATATCCAGACTCATTATGAGTTCCAAAATGCTATGCTGTCTTCAATTCTTTCTCTAACATCTGGGGTGCTATAATTGTTCATTAAACAGTCACCTCTGAAAAGCTTGCACTTTATTAAGTAGCACATTAATCTGCTTGCTTGGGGCTCTGAAAAATTGTATGTTAATATCTGTTGACCTTGCTTTTCCTGTGTATATTTTCAGCAATTTGCACCCACAATGATGACATGGTCATCAAATTCTGTTATTGTTTTCTTAATATCAGAGATCTCTTTACTGGAAAAATATTTGTTATTCATCACTAGATTTTTTTTTCCATTTTTCTAAAAAGAAATGTTGGCTTCTTATTTGGAGCACTAAGACATTTTTTGTAGTGTCCTAAGAAAACTATTTTCAATGTCTTTTCCTGAGGATTTAGTGGCTGGCTTGTATCATGCTCTGATGAAATATTTACCTAGAATAAGTCTGTTTTTTTTAAACTGGAATAGGAAGGGGGTCAATTCTGAGGATAATCTAATTTAAAAATCATCCCATTTTTTTAAAAGACTTTTGTTGTTGTTGTTAGTTTTTGTTACAAAATTACA
The DNA here is from genome assembly GCF_037043125.1 of Eumetopias jubatus. NCBI lineage: Eukaryota > Metazoa > Chordata > Mammalia > Carnivora > Otariidae > Eumetopias > Eumetopias jubatus. Next base: position 47,511,718 of record NW_028274815.1, read on the forward strand.
CATATTTATTTAAAAGAACTAAATCTTAGAAAAATGCAAAGAAGCAAATTGAAGAAAATAAAAATCATCCACAATTCCGTGAGTGATAGTGAGAAGTAACATTTTGTTCTCTCTCTACCCTTTACCTAATCATAGACTTATTCATTCATTCAACAAATGTTTTTTGAGTGCATACTAATGCTAGGTTCAAGTCCTGGCAATACAGTAGTGAATAAAACAGATTTTTAAAAAACTCTGTCCTTAATAGGATATAGAATCTATTTGAGAAACATACACAAATACACACACACACACTCATACACACACAACATCCTAATACATATTCTGTTAACAAAGTGCATGTTCAGAATTTTTATGTCATAAAATATTTAAAATGTGTTTCTAAAATTAAAGTGAAATATATGTAACTGAAAAATCAACCTTTTAAGAGCATACAATTCAGTGGCACTTGATACATTCACAATACTGTGCAACCACCACCTCTGTCTTGTCCAAAATATTTTTATCACCTCAAAAGGAGAACCTCCTATCAATCAAGCAGTCACTTCCTATTCCCCACCCCTTCCCCCCTGGAAAACACTTAGCTGTTTTTGGTCTTGATATTTCTGAATATTCTTAATATTTCATATGATATAATTACACAGTATGTTACTTTTGTGTCTGACTTCTTTTTCTTCCAACTAGCATAATGCTTTTGAGGTATATCCATGTATTAACACGTAACATTACTTCATTTTTTTGTGCTGAAAACATTCCATTGTATGTATATATCACATTTTGTTCATCTATTCAATAGGTAATGAACTTTTGGGTTGTTCCCACTTTTTAGTTACTGCAAATAATGCTGCTATGAATATTTGTGTGCAAGTAAATGAGTACTTATTTTTAGAGACATATATCTAGGATTAGAATTGCTGGGTCATATAGTAATTCTATATTTAACTTTTTGGGGAACTATCAAACTGTTTTGCTGGTGGCTGCACTATTTTATACACCCACCAGCAATGTTCAAACGTTTTGATCTCTCTATAACCTTGTGAATACTTGTTAGTCTCAATTTTAAAAAACTGTAGTTATCCTCGTGAGTGTGAAGTGATATCTCATTGTGATTTGATTTGCATTCCCCTATTGACTGCTAATACTGAACATGTTTTCATGTGCTATGGGCTATTGTAGATCTTCTTTGGAGAAATGTCTATTTAAGTCTTTTGCCCATTCTCTGAGTTGTCTCTTCTGTTATTGAGTTATAAGGGTTCATTTTGTATTCTAGATACTAGACCTTTATCAGATATGTGCTTTGCAAATTTTTCCTCCCATTCTGTAGGTTGTTTTTCCACTTTCTTGATGATGTCATTTGATGCATAAAAATTTTTAATTTTGATAAAGTCCAATTTATTTTTTTCTTTTATTGCCCAGTCTTTGGTGTCATATCTAAGAATCCATTGCCAAATCTAAGGACATGAAGATTTACCCCTCTGTTCTCTTCTAAGAGTTTTATAGTTTTATTTCTTATATTTGGGTATTTGACTCATTTTGAGAGAATTTTTTGTATAGGATATAAAGTAGGAATCCAACTTCATTCTTACTGATCTTGTAAAGTCTTACTCTCCTCTTCATTTTTTTGAAGGGGAATTTTGCTGGATATAGAAATCTTGGCTGACAGTTTATTCTTTCAGCAATTTAAAACTGCCTTCTCACTTTCTTCTGTTAATCTTATTGAGGACCACTTGTACATGATGAGTCACTCCTCTCCTGCTGTTTTCAGGATTCTCATTTTATCTTTGGTTTTTGACAATCTGATTTTGATGTGTTTTGGTGTAGATCTTTTTTAGTTTATTCTTTTTGGAATTTGTTGAGCTTCTTTGATGTGAGGTTTACCAAATATAGAGAGTTTTTAGCCATTATTTCTTCATATATTCTCTCTGACCTTTCTCTCCCCCCCTCTCTTTCTGGGACTACATTACATATATAAATGACTAATTATGTTCCAAAGGTCTCCTTAGGCTCTGTTCATTTTTCTTTATTCTTTTTTTTTTTTTTTCCTGCTCCTCAGACTAGATCTTTTCAATTGACCTACCTTCAGGTTTGTTGACTCTTTCTTTTATTTGCTCAATTAATTGCTATTAAAACCACATAGTGAGTTTTTCATTTCAGTTACTGTAGCTTTTAGTTTCAGAATTTCTGTGTGGTTCTTTTTTAAACAATGTTTTATAATAGTAAAATACATATAACATAAAATTTACCATCTTAACCATTTTTAAGTGTAGAGTTCAGTGGTATTAAGCACATTCATGTTGTACAATAATCACCAACACCCATCTATCTTATCGAACTGAAACTCTATACCCTTTAAAAAATAACTCCCCATGATCTTCTCATAGCCGCTCTCAACCACCATTCCATTAGTTGTCTATGATTATGGGTACTCTAAGTATAAGTGGAATCATATGGTGTTTGTCTTTTTGTGATTAGCTTATTTCACTTAGCATAATGTCCTCAAGGTTCATCCATTGTGTATCATGTCAGCGTTTTCTTCCTTTCCCAAGCCAAATAATATCATTTTGTATGTATATACCACATTTTGCTTATCCATTCACCCATCAATGGATGTTTGATTTGCTTCCACGTTATAAACATGTGTGTACAAATATCTACTCAAGACCCTGCTTTTAATTCTTTTGGGTATATACCCAGAATGTAATTGCTATATCATATGTTAATTCTATTTTTAATTTTTGAAGAAACTGTCATACTGTTTTCTACAGTGGCTGTGTCACTTTACATTCCTGCCAACTGTACCAAGGATTCCAATTTCTCCATATCCTTGCCAACACTTGTCATTTTATTTTATCACTTTTTTTGATAGTAGTCTTCACAATGGGCACGAGGTAGTATTTCATTGTAGTTTCAGTTTGCATTTCCCTTTGATTTGCATTTCTCTAATAATTAGTGATGTTGAGCATCTTTTCATGTGCTTATTGGACTTTTGTCTATCTTCTTTGCTCATTTTTTAATTGGGTGGTTTTATTGTTGAGTTTTAGGAGTTCTCACTATATTATGGGTATTAATCCCTTATCAGATATATAATTTGCAGATATTTTCTCACATTCTTGGGGTTGCCTTTTAACTCTTTGATATAGTCTTTTGATGCAAAAAATTTTGGGGGCCGAGCAAGATGGCTGAGGAGTAGGAGACCTGGATTTTGTCTGGTCTCAGGAATTCAGCTGGATAGGGATCAAACCATTCTGAACACCTACGAACTCAACAAGAGATGGAAGAAAAGAATATCAACAACTCTCTGAACAGAAAAGCGACCACTTTCTGGAAGGTAGGATGTGTAGAGAAGTGAATCCAAGGCGATATTCAGGAGGAAAGAGGGCGGGGGAGGGGGCCTCCATCGGCCGCTTCTGGCAAGCGATAGAGCCGCGGAGCACAAAATCAGAACTTTTAGAAGTCTGCTCCGCTGAGGGGTGTGGCTCGAATGGCTAAGTGGGGGGTGGAACCCTCACGGGACAGTGTGGTCTCAGGACCCCCGAGGTCACAGGAAGACCGGGGGTGCCTGAGTGCGGCAGAGCTCCCAGGTATGGGACTGGGGAAGCCGGCTACAGAGACGGAGCTGAGGAGCAGGCTTTCAGCTCAGTGTTGCCATAAACCGTGATCCGCGGCACAGTCGGGCCACTGTTCTTCCAGCAGGGACCCAACAAGCAGCAGAACCGGGGAGACTCCCCTTCCTCCCCTGGGAGAAGCGGCGTGGGAGTGCACCGCAGGGATCTGCTGGGTTTGGAGACTCCACACCGAGTCGGGTGCCAGAGATAGAAATGCTCAGTCAGAGGCTGGGTGAGCATGGAGTGTGGCTGGAGATCGGGGAGACGGGAGTGACTGACTGCTTTTCTCTGGGGGAGCACTGAGGAGTGGGGCCCCAGGTTCTCGGCTCCTCTAGGGTGGAGATTGGGAGGCCGGCATTTTCACTCTCATCCTCCAAAGCTGTACGGAAAGCTCACAGGAAACAAAAGCTCCCGAGAGCAAACCCAAGCAGATTACTTAGCCCGGACCGGCAAGGGTGGGGCAATTCCGCCTCCCGCAAAGACAATTGGGAACCACTGCAAAAGGCCCCTCCCCCAGAAGATCAGCAAGAACAGCCAGCCAAGACCAAGTTTACCATTCAATGAGAACGGCAGAACTCCAGAGCTAGGGGAATACTGAACATAGAAACCATGGCTTTTTTACCATGATTCTTTAGTCTTTCAAAGTTAATTATTTTAATGGCTTTTTTTTTTTAATTTTTCTTTTCCCTTTTTCAACCAACATCTAATTAATCCCTTTTATAAAAAACATTTTTATTTTTTATTTTTAGAGTCATATTCTATCCCTTCATAGTAGTTACCCTTATTTTTGGTATATATATATATATATATATATATATATATATATATATACATATATATATATATATAAGTTGTTCTCTCTTTAAAATTTTGAGATACAGTTTCTTCTAACAGATCAAAATATACCCTAAATCTCTAGTGTATGGCTTTGTTCTAGTCTCCTGCCTGATCACATTCTCTCCTTTTTTTTTCTTTTTTTATTAATCCTCTTCTTTCTTTTTTCAAACAACTTCTTATCAATTCCTTTTATAAAATTTTTTATAATTTTCATCCTTACAGTCATATTCTATCCCTTCATCATATCAACCCTTATTTTTGTACATAAATAAGTTTTTCTTTCTTTAAAATTTGGGAGGCACTTTCTTCTAACACACCAAAATACACCCAAAATCTAGTGGGTGGCACTGATCTATGCACCAGCCTGATCATATTTGATCATATTCTGTTTTTTTTGGTTTGTTCTGTTTTTGTTTGTTTTTTTTTTCTTTTTCTTTTCTTTTTCTCTTTTCTTTCTTTCCCTTTCTTTTCCCCCTGTTTCAGGACTTTTGTGATTTGTTTAAAGTATATTTTCTGGGGATGTTGTTACCCTGTTAGCATTTTGTTCTCTCATTCATCTATTCTCCTCTGGACAAAATGACAAGACGAAAAAAATCACCTCAGTAAAAAGAACAAGAGGTAGTACCGACTGCCAGGGACCTACTCAATATGGACATTAGTACGATTTCAGACCTAGAGTTCAGAATCATGATTTTAAATATACTGACTGGGCTTGAAAAAAGCATGGAAGTTATTAGGGAAACCCTTTCTGGAGAGATAAAAGAACTAAAATCTCACCAAGTCGAAATCAAAAAGGCTATTAATGAGGTGCAATCAAAAATAGGGGCACTAACTGCTAGGATAAATGAGGCAGAAGAGAGAATGAGTGACATATAAGACCAAAGGATGGAAAATAAAGAAGCTGAGAAAAACAGAGATAAACAACTACTGGATCATGAGGGCAGAATTCGAGGGATAAGCAATACGATAAGATGAAGCAACATTAGAATAATAGGGATCCCAGAAGAAGAAGAAAGAGAGAGAGGGGCAGAAGCCCCTATTGGACCAAATTATAGCAGAGAACTTCCCTAATCTGGGGAAGGAAACAGGCATCAAAATCCAGGAGGCACAGAGAACCCATCTTAAAATCAATAAAAATAGGTCAACACCCCAACATCTAATAGTAAAACTTACAAGTCTCAGAGACAAAGAGAAAATCCTGAAAGCAGCTTGGGAGAAGAGATATGTAACCTACAATGGTAGAAACATTGGATTGGCAACACTTATCGACAGGCCAGAAAGGACTGGCATGATATCTTCAGAGCACTAAATGAGAAAAATATGCAGCCAAGAATACTATATTGGCTAGGCTGTCATTGAAAATAGAAGGAGAGATAAAAAGCTTCCAGGACAAACAGAAACTAAAGAAATTTGCAAACACGAAACCAGCCCTCCAAGAAATATTGAAAGGGGTCCTGTAAGCAAAGAGAGAGCCTAAAAGCAACATAGACCAGAAAGGAACACAGACAATATACAGTAACAGTCACCTTACAGGCAATACAATGGCACTAAATTCATATCTTTCAATAGTTACCCTGAATGTAAATGGGCTCAATGCCCCAATCAAAAGACACAGGCTATCAGATTGGATAAAAAAACAAGACCCATCGATATGTGGTCTGCAAGAGACTCATTTTAGATCCAAAGACACCCCCAGATTGAAAGTGAGGGAGTGGAAAACGATTTACCATGCTAATGGACACCAAAAGAAAGCTGGGGTGGCAATCCTTATATCAGACAAATTAGATTTTAAAACAAAGACTGTAATAAGAGATGAGGAAGGATACTATATCCTACTTAAAGGGTCTAACCAACAAGAAGATCTAACAATTGTAAATATCTATGCCCCTAACATGGGAGCAGCCAATTATATAAGGCAATTAATAACAAAAGCAAAGAAACACATCTACAACAATACAATAATAGTGGGGGACTTTAACACCCCCCTGACTGAAATGGACAGATCATCTAAGCAAAAGATCAACAAGGAAATAAAGACTTTAAATGACACACTGGACCAAATGAACTTCACAGACATATTCAGAACATTCCATCCCAATGCAACGGAATACACATTCTTCTCTAGTGCCCATGGAACATTCTCCAGAATAGATCACATCCTAGGTCACTAATCAGGTTTCAACCAGTACCAAAAGACTGGGATTATTCCCTGCATATTTTCAGACCACAATGCTTTGAAATTAGAACTCAGTCACAAGAGGAAAGTCAGAAAGAACTCAAATACATGGAGGCTAAAGAGCATCCTACTAAAGAATGAATGGGTCAACCAGGAAATTAAAGAAGAATTAAAAAAATTCATAGAAACCAGTGAAAATGAAAACACAACTGTCCAAAATCTTTGGGATGCAGCAAAGGCAGTCCTAAGAGGAAAGTATATAGCAATACAAGCCTTTCTCAAGAAACAAGAAAGGTCTCAAATACACAACCTAACCCTACACCTAAAGGAGCTAGACAAAAAACAGCAAATAAAGCCTAAACCCAGCAGGAGAAGAGAAATAATAAATATCAGAGCAGAAATCAAGAAATAGAAACCAAAAAAACAGTAGAACAGATCAACAAAACTAGGAGCTGGTTCTTTGAAAGAATTAACAAGATTGATAAACCCCTGGCCAGACTTATCAAAAAAAAAAAAAAAAAAGAGAGAGAGAGAAATGACCCAAATCAACAAAATCGTGAATGAAAGAGAAGAGATCACAACCAACACCAAAGAAATACAAACAATTATAAGAACATATTAGGAGCAACTCTATGCCAGCAAATGAGATAACCTGGAAGAAATGGATGCATTCCTAGAGATGTATCAACTACCAAAACTGAACCAGGAAGAAATAGAAAACCTGAACAGACCTATAACAGCTAAGGAAATTGAAGCAGTCATCAAAAATCTCCCAACAAACAAAAGCCCAGGGCCAGATGGCTTCCCAGGGGAATTCTATCAGACATTTAAAGAAGAATTAATACCTATTCTTCTGCGACTGTTCCAAAAAATAGAAATGGAAGGAAAACTTCCAAACTCAGTTTATGAGGCCACCATTACCTTGATCCCCAAACCAGACAAAGACCCCTCAGGAAAGAGAATTACAGACCAATATCTTTGATGAACATGGATGCAAAAATTCTCACCAAAATACTAGCCAATAGGATCCAACAGTACATTAAAAGGATTATTCACCACGACCAAATGGGATTCATCCCTGGGCTGCAAGGTTGGTTCAACATCCGCCTATCAATCAATGTGATATAATACCTTAATAAAAGAAAGAACAAGAACCATATGATCCTCTCAATAGATGCAGAAAAAGCATTTGACAAAGTACAGCATCCTTTCTTGATCACAACTCTTCAGAGTATAGGGATAGAGGGTACATACCTCAATATCATAAGAGCCATCTATGAAAAACCTAGAGCAAATATCATTCTCAATGGGGAAAAACTGAAAGCTTTCCCCCTAAGGTCAGGAACGTGGCAGGGATATCCACTATCACCACTGGAAATTCAACATAGTATTAGAAGTCCTAGCCACAGCAATCAGAGAACAAAAAGAAATAAAAGGCATCCAAATCAGCAAAGAAGAAGTCAAACTCTCACTCTTTGCAGATGATATGATACTTTATGTGGAAAGTCCAAAAGACTCCACCCCAAAACTGCTAGAACTCATACAGGAATTCAGTCAAGTGGCAGGATATAAAATCAATGCACAGAAATCAGTGGCATTCCTATACACCAACAAGACAGAAGAAAGAGAAATTAAGGAGGCAATGCCATTTACAACTGCACCCAAAACCATATGATACCTAGGAATAAATCTAATCAAAGAGGCAAAGAATCTGTACTCAGAAAACTATAAAATACTCATGAAAGAAATTGACGAAGACACAAAGAAATGGAAAAACGTTCCATGCTCATGGATTGGAAGAACAAACATTGTGAAGATGTCAATGCTACCTAGAGCAATCTACACATTCAATGAAAGCCCCATCAAAATACCATCCACTTTTTTCAAAGACATGGAACAAATAATCCTAAAATTTGTATGGAACCAGAAAAGACCCCGAATAGCCAGAAGAATGTTGAAAAAGAAAAGCAAAGCTGGCGGCATCACAATTCCGGACTTCCAGCTCTATTACAAAGCTGTCATCATCAAGACAGTATGGTACTGGCATAAAAACAGACACATAGATCAATGGAACAGAACAGAGAGCCCAGAAATGGACCCTCAATTCTATGGTCAACTAATCTTTGACAAAGCGGGAAAGAATGTCCAATGGAAAAAGATAGTCTCTTCAACAAATGGTGTTGGGAAAATTGGACAGCCACATGCAGAAGAATGAAACTGGACCATTTCCTTACTCCATACACAAAAATAGATTCAAAATGGTTGAAAGACCTTAATGTGAGACAGGAATCCATCAACATCCTAAAGGAGAACACAGGCAGCAACCTCTTCGACCTCAGCCGCAGCAACTTCTTCCTAGAAACATCGCCAAAGACAAGGGAAGCAAGGGCAAAAAGGAACTATTGGGACTTCATCAAGATAAAAAGTTTTTGCACAGTAAAAGAAATAGTCAACAAAACCAAAAGACAACCGACAGAATGGGAGAAGATATTTGCAAATGACATATCAGATAAAGGGCTAGTATCCAAAATCTATAAAGAACTTCTTAAACTCAACACCCAAAGAACAAATAATCTAATCAAGAAATGGGCAGAAGACATGAACAGACATTTTTTCAAAGATGACATCCAACTGGTTAACAGACACATGAAAAAGTGCTCAACATCACTTAGCATTAAGGAAATCCAGATCAAAACCTCAATGAGATACCACCTCACACCAGTCAGAATGGCTAAAATTAACAAGTCGGGTAACGACAGATGTTGGCGGGGATGCGGAGAAAGGGGAACCCTCCTACACTGTTGGTGGGAATGCAAGCTGGTGCAACCACTCTGGAAAACAGTATGGAGGTTCCTCAAAAAGGTGAAAATAGAGCTACCATACGATCCAGCAATTGCACTACTGGGTATTTACCCCAAAGATACAAATGTAGGGATCCGAAGGGGTACGTGCACCCCAATGTTTATAGCAGCAATGTCCACAATAGCCAAACTGTGGAAAGAGCCAAGATGTCCAACGACAGATGAATGGATAAAGAAGATTTGGTATATACATACAATGGAATATTATGGAGCCATCAAAAGGAATGAGATCTTGCCATTTGCAATGGCGTGGATGGAACTGGAAGGTGTTATGCTGAGCGAAATAAGTCAATCAGAGAAAGACATGGATCATATGACCTCAGTGATATGAGGAATTCTTAATCTTAGGGAACAAACTGAGGGTTGCTGGAATTGGGGGGGGCGGGTGGGTGGGATGGGGTGGCTGGGTGATAGACAATGGGGAGGGTATGTGCTATGGTGAGCGTTGTTAATTGTGCAAGACTGTTGAATCACAGATCTGTACCTCTGAAACAAATAATGCAATATATGTTAGGAAAAAAGAAGAATGTAGCAGGAGGGCAAGAGTGAAGCAGGGGGGAAATCGTAGGGGGAGACAAACCATGAGAGATGATGGAGTCTGAAAACCAAACTGAGGGTTCTAGATGGGAGGGGGTGGGAGGATGGGTTAGCCTGGTGATGGGTATTAAAGGGCACATTCTGCATGGAGCACTGGGTGTTATGCACAAACAATGAATGATGGAACACTACATCAAAAACTAATGATGTAATGTATAGTGATTAACATAACAATAACAAGTTTTTAAAAATTTTTAAATTTCCATGAATTCCCAATTTGTCAATTTTTCTTTTTTGTTGCCTGTGCCTTTGGTGCCATATCCAAATATTATTGCTAAATCCAGTATTATGAAGCTTTTTGCCCTAGTTTTCTTCTAAATATTTTATAGTTTTAGTTCTTGGATTTAGACCTTTGATTCATTTTAAATTAATTTTTGTATATGATGTTGGGAGAGGTTCCAACTTCATTCTTTTGCTTGTGGATATCCAGTTTTCATACTACCATTTGTTAAAGAAACTGTCCTTTTTCCCACTGAATGGTCTTCATGCCCTTGTCAAATATACCATTTGACCATATATGCAAGAATTTATTTCTAGGCTTCCTACTCTATTGTTTTTCTGTATGTTTGTCTTTATGCCAGTACCATATTGTTTTTATTACTGTGGCTTTGTAGTAAGTGTTAAAATCAGGAAATATGAGTCTTCCAACTTTGGTCTTCCCTTTCAAGATTATTTTGGCTATTCAAGGTCCATTGAGGTTTCATATAAATTTTAGGGTGGGTTTTTCTATTTCTGCCAAAAAAAAAAAATAGATCATTGGATTTAGATAGGGATTGCACTGATTCTGTAAATCTCTTTGTGTACTATCAACATTTTTTAAAAAGATTTTATTTATTTATTTTAGAGAGAGGGAGTGAGCATGAGAGGTGAGGAGGGGCAGAGAGAGAGGGTGAGGGCAAAGCAGAACCCCTCTGGGCAAGGGAGCCCCTCTCGGGGCTCAATCCCAGGGCCCTGGAATCAAGACCTGAGCAAAAGGGAGACGCTTAACCCACTGAGCCACCCAGCTGCCCCTAGTATCAACATTTTAACAATATTAATCTTCTAATCCATGAACATGAGATATGTTCCTATTTATTTATGTCTTCTTTAATTTCTTTCAGCAATGTTTTGTAGTGAAAGGTTAGGGTCTTCTCAGGTATTTTAAGAGCATGTGTTTTGCCCTAGAATATACATGCTTTTAAAATTCTCTAGTATACATGGGTACTTTGGAATTTAAAAACAAAACAAAATAAAACCTCTCTCCCCAGCTTTCACTCCCGGGATTTAGATGTTTTATTATTTACCGTAACTATAATCTTTAGCCACAGGCCACAGCAAGTTGTTCGTTTGCATTACAATGTTTTTGTGGAATGTCTACCACTTTCCCACATTGTGTGAGCTCTACGTTAGGCAAAATAAAGTCATGCACTTTATGTCAGTCTTCAGGTAGCCCCCAGACACGTTAGAACACGTAAACACAATTCTTTGAGAATAAGGTACGTCTGCCCACTGTGGAACCACAGACAAGGATTCCATGCTGGAGAGTAGGCTGCCATCTTCAAGACTGCTACCCCCAAGGAGGGGATGGCATAAATGTAAGCAAAAACAGCACAACTTCTTACTGTTTCTAAGTTTAACTTTTCTTGAGTCAGTGTTGACTCGATTGCTGTAAGCCCTTGACTATTTTCCGCAGTTCTGACACAGTTGATTGTGACAGTTTTTGCTTGATTTTTCAATGTTCCTATGGATGGTTGGACCTTTGGAGCTTACCCACTGTGCCAGTTTTGCTGATGTCCTAATCCAAAATATTCTTTTTGATAACTGCAATTATCTCTTCAATGAATATCTGAACTACAAGTTAAGTAACAGGTGGTTAATTTCTCCTTATTTAAATAGTTTCTAATTTTTTGAGAAAAGCATGGGAAGCTCTTCTAACCTATCCAAATTGACATAACTGGATTCAAATGTTTATTCTTCCACTTCTGCTTATGGGATAAGTTTCTTTAAAAATCTTTAGATCACAGTTCTATTTCCTGGAGAAAGGGGATGATCATTCAGACTTCTTTCCATTTTTGTCAGTATTAAATAAAAAATGCATGCAAAGCGCTTAGTTCTGTGCTTAGTGCATTGTAAGTGTTCTAAAAATGGTATAGAAAATAATTGCCTCAATACTTCTTTGCTTATAGCTATGATTATTTCTTAGCATGAGTTTCTAGAAGAAAAACTGCTGAAATAAGTAACATGTACATTGTTTAGCATTTGAATTAATATCAACAAATTGTGCTTTAAAAGAAGTTGTGCCACTTTACTCATCTTTTGTGAAAAGGTCTTATTTTTCGCTCTTTTACCAGCCTACCACCTGGCTCTGTTGTACTCACACTAGAGGAAGGTCATAACAAATGGCAATTTCCACAGATTCCTTCTTTTTTCACTTGGACTTACATGCCATTTTAGACCACTTCTCCTTACTTCTGCTTGGTTTAATAGTGACAATTCAATTTTGTTTAGTTGTTTCTACCCAAATGCAGAAAGTTACTGAAGCATGGATGCGTGGGTAAAGAGCTTTTCCAGACTGTTATGCACATCATCTCAGAATAAACAGGTGGTTTTCTATTGCCTGATAGTTTTAGGACCTGTATCTCTGAGACATAAACATGTAGAGAGAGGTATCACATATCCTTATGAATGACAACATAGCTGAACATCAATCTGAGAGACTTTTAATATTTCATTATAAAAATGTTTAAACATACCACCTCAGGACACTTTTGAAACTAAAAGGATATTGTCTCTGGAAAACTGCAACAGATGGTCACACTACATACACTTGGTTATCTCCTTGGTTTACTCCTCAGTATAGCTCCATCAATCAAGAGTCTGGCATTTGGTTGGCAGTCACTCTCAATTTTTTTCTTTTTTTTGTTTTTCTTGAGGAGAGGTATGTACTTTCATAATTATTTTTATTGGGAAGTGATATGAGGCTGCATGTTATATTCAACTCCAAGTCACCACTTCTCTGGCATATAGGACAATGTAGTGAGTTTCATTATGGTTCAACATACTCGTTGCCCCTTTGTGAGCATTGTTCTTTGTAGTGGTCCTCTCTTTGGAGTATAATCTCATTTCTCTTGGTCTCAAGCCTGAACACATAACTTATTTTGGCCAATCAATTATTAGTGAGGTTTAAGAGAAAATATTGACACTCATTTTCCACAAATTCTTTCTGTATTAGATCTGACTTACATTTTCTACATGAGATTGGTAATGTTCTAAATTGGGCTCCTCTGTAAACCTGAATACTGGAGTAAGACAACATGAAACAGAGTCAGAGACAATTTATGATAGACATATAACTTCAGAGAGAAATACAACTTTGTTGTGAGTCACTGAGATTTTAGCGTTGTCTGCTACAGCAGAGCCTAAACTGACAGATATAGTTCATCTACCAGGAAATGGTTTACCCCATGCTGAGAGAATAAAAATAAGTTTGAGTATTACCCTTTATTTGATAATTTCTTCATTTATTTGGCCTTGTCTCCTTTTTCCTGATACCTCATTACTCTTGACCAGGTCCATTTCAATTATGTGTTTATGCCACATTCATTATATATGTACAGCTAAAGATAAAGCAACCTACCTATTAATGATCTACAGCTCTAAACTGGGTGCAATTCATAAATACTGGCTTCTTGTCTGGACTTCATGACCTACACATAGGGAAGCTTGGAGAAGGATATCTTGACCTCCATGGAAGGACACAGTTATTATCTCCAGTGGTTCCATTTAAACTGGGGATTTTAGTTCTATGCCGATGCCTAAGATAGAAGTTTGGTAGGAAAGTGTCATTCTAGATTTCCTAAATTTGAAGCACTAGAAAAAAAACCTCTGAGAGTTAAAATGTTAAAGTGAATAAACTGTGGGATAAAATCATGTAGAATGACTGTCTCAAATAAATTCTCAAAATTTGGAGGCAAAGAACAGGAAATCTGTTTCAAAATGTAATCATCGGCTTTACTTAAAATACTATCCAGGGGTAAAATTTATCCAGACTTTATCTTAAGAGGCATATATTATACTTATAACCTGTTGGATTGGACATATCTACTCTATCCCCTCTCTTTTTTTTAAGATTTTATTTATTTATTTATTGAGAGAGAGAAAGAGAGCAAGCACAAGTGGGGGGAGGGGCAGAGGGAGAAGCAGCCTCCCCATTGAGCACGGAGCCCTACATGGGTCTTGATCCCAGGACCCCAGGATCATGACCTGAGCTAAAGCAGAAGCTTAACCGACTGAGCCACCCCAACGCCCCTATAGCCCCTCCCTTATAAGCATTCCCATTTAGAGTGAAATAAACCAGCCCTACAAAAGCCTACACTTACTGGTTTGGACGTTTTAAGACCTGAATACAGGATGAGTTACACAAACAATGCAAGCTGATTTCTGTGACTTCTGAAAAATCTCTCTCTCTCTCTCTCTTTTTTATTTATTTATTTTTTTTTAATTCTTAAATTACTCCTTCCACAAGCTACTAGATGATGCCTGGAAATATTCCACTGGAAGTTTTGATGAGGTTTTATCGAAAGAACATGAGATTGGAAGTTAGCTACTCTTAGTTCAAATCCTTAATCTATCCCACTTAACCTTCTGGATTTGAGTTTTATTCTTTATAAAATGAAGTTATTTTAACTAAATTTTTCATATGTTGGTCTATCTTCTAAATTCCACATAGCACTCTGGACACAGCAAACTCCTTTTCTCCCCGAAAACTCTAATGTTTGATTTAATTTCCATATTAGTGTTATTTTTCAATGAGAAAAGACTTAAGGATTCACGTAATCTAATATCTTAATAGACGAGGTCTTGGCTTGGCACGAGGCACTGTAACTCTGATAGCAGTGGAAGTTGCATAGCTCAGTCCTGGGCTAGAGGATGCTTTCCACTACCACGAGTGCAACTCTGTTCTTATTAGTTTATTTCTAATAAGCTGGAACACTGTTATGTTCTCCTTCTCCTTTCTTGTCCCTGGCTGCCAGACCAGGCTTCTTTCACAGAATACAATGCCTTTCTGGAAAAAGAAGGAACAGAAGGAAGGCTTGTGAAACAGCAACACACACTGGCAGTAGCAACTCTGCTGGCAACCAGGGGCAGGGAGGGGGCTAGGAGCCTGTCAGCGTTCGCAGCTCCAGGGAATGGTACTGAGCATATGCAAGCCTTGCACTGTTCCTTATCACTTAGAGGAGAGCTGGTGAATTCAAGTAAACTAAAGCTGTCTCTTTCAGGTAGAGGGGGATGATATTTACATAACAAAGAGAAGTGCTGGGTGCATTTCTCAAGATTTGGAGTATGAGGTACAGATGACTCCAAATGTATCATTTTTGCCTAAACTTCTGGAAAATTGGATTGGATATTATGAGACCAAGCTTGCATGTACTCTTAGTTCTTAGAGATTTTATTTTGAATCCCTCTAGTATAGCAATGTAGGATACAATTTATGAGAGAGAGAGTGGGGTTTGGGGAAGGTGGGGAGAATGCAATTAAACACAGTTTTTCTTGAGCATGATTTGGTGGCTTAAAAATCTATGAGACCTGCTTTGAAAGACTGTCCTATTACTGACAACAAATCATGTCTTAACCAAGCACTTCCGTTAGTAATGATTTGTCAAGCAAGTAGCTCAGAATTCCTTCAGAAGAGAGCAGCCCAGAGCCAAATCTCTACTTCTGATCAGAGCTCTTTTATTAGAAACCTAAAGATTCATATATCTTGGAAGACCATCAGATGTGGTATTTTCCTGAAAATATATAATAGTCAGTGTTAGCTTTGACTTTAACAAAGGAAATATTTCCAACATAAGAATAGGATTATATATGAATTCTTTTTAACTGCATGGGGTATCTTACAATTCTATTGTAGATAGAGAGAATTTACTATTTTATGAGTAGTTAAGTAATTTCATGGAGGAAAGTTTAAATGTGTTATTTAATTCAATGATATTTACTGAGCACCATCTGTGCCAAGTATCATGTTAGGTTTATCTTTCCATGCAGTATGGTCTGACCTAGAATAGACAAAAATAGGTGATAAATACAATAGCTAGCAATTACTGAGTGCTTATAATGGGGCAGGCATCTTTCTCTTTATTTACATATATTTATTTTGGCATGCACTAACTCATTTGCCCGTCTCAATAACCTAAAGAAGTACATATTATTATAAGCCCCCTTTTACTCATGAGGAAACTTAGGTATAGACAATAAATATCTTTTTTTAAGATCATTCACCAAGTAAATGTCAGAACCAGGACTCAAGTTAATAGTCATATTGTAAAAAGAATAGTTAGAATATATTCTGTGATGTATTTAGACAATTACCTCATTTTCTTCCCAGCACACTGGAGCCTATTTATCCATCCTACCCACTGGCTGTAAGGGAGTGACTGAGACTCTATAGGCTAGACATGCATATTTAATTTCAAGAGGCTGGGCTACCTCCGGGGTACTAATCCTTGGAGTCTATAATGTTATGACAAGCGGAGCTCACCCCCATTGGTTTCCTTGTTCTTCTTTGCCTGGCCTTTACCCCATCTTGGATCACTGATTTCTCTTGACCTGTCAGATAAGCAAATGTCTCACAATTTTTTCCCTTTCTATATGGCCTTTTTTCTAATATTTTTTTAATTTCAATGTAGTTGCCATGCAATGTTACCTTAGTTTCAGGTCTACAATGTAGTGATTCAACTTCTCTAAATGTTAATGCTATGCTCACCACAAGTGTAGCTACAATCTGTCACCATACAACATTATTAAAATACCATTGATTATATTCCCTATGCCCTATGTAGCTATTTTGGGGGATAGGATTAAGGCTCACAGGGAGGGTTAATCTCTGGCATCTTTAACCCTGAAAGCAGATGCAGACATATTATTGAAAAATGTTTTAAGTGTTAAAAAATACATTATAAAATGTAAAATGTATCATGCATTTCTTCTATATTAAAGGCAGGATGAATTATTTCTGAGAACCAATTGTAGAGCTTAGAACCCAATGTATAAGGAATCCAATTAGAATTGTTAAAAATATTTCAATAGAAAATGTTAAAATACATAAAACTTATGAAAATGAAAACAAAGAACATAATTAACACGTCTTTTAATATGTCACTCAAAATAATTAAAAACCCCAGGAGGAATTATAATGAGGCACTTCACAGTGAGAGTTCTGGAGTAAAGATGGTCTTGTTTTAAATTCAGATTCCATCTTTTCCTTTCTGTAAAACCATGGACAAGTTTCTTCTTGTTTTGGAGTTTACTTTCTTCATAAAATGGGGCCAGTGTAATGTGTTTCTCAGATTGATGCTGTGAAGACTAAATAAGCTAATGCAGGGGAATTGCTCAAAACAGTACCTAGTAGCAACTAAATAGGATAAATATAGAGAATTCAAGAGAATACACCAAGAATGATGGATGAAATCACTATAATTAATGACCATAGACATATTGTAGCTTAGGGTGGTGAAACACCACAAGATATTTCTAGCTTCACACTCGCCTGTTTTTTGCTGAGTATTTTCAACCCTAATTGGATCTTAGCCCTGTGCCTCTCCTCAGAAAACCCCTACATGTTGAGCCAAAAATCCTGCCAATTTCTGACTTCCTATGGTGTTTACAAGATGTGTTATCAAAATCTTAGTGTAAGGGACAAGTTTTAAACTTTAGTCTTGTCATGGGTCTACCCGAAATGAGTAGTTGATTGTTTTAAATAATATTTGTATAGCCCTTCACAGCATCAAGATCCTCTCACCACTTGACATAATAATGCATTTTCTTCTCATTGTCCAGGCAGTCCTCTAAGGAACCCATAATTATCCACATTTTAAATGTGACATGTAAGAGAAGCTCAGTCGAACTTGAACTTATTGGATTCCAAATCCCTTGCTTTTTAAACGTCAATTAGTCTATACAGTAAATGTTTTTAAAAATCAGTATAATTTAAAATAGATGGTTTAATCACTGTGATAAAACCTCAGAGAATGCTGTCAAAGCTCAGGCTATCTGTATTCATCACAGAACTGATTTGAAACCTCAGCCGCAGTCAGCATGGTCCTACTGGATTTGCCTAATATCTACACCTGACTCTTTTATTTAGTTTGGGTTTTTTTTTTTTTCCTCTCCTGCGTAAGTAGCCTGTTGAGGGCAATTTGGATATAGTAGTGGTTATATTCTGCCAATGTGGGGGAGGAATATTGAGACACCATGCACAATCAATCATGCAAATATAACATATGTCCATATGTCCAGAGACCAGAAGAAATCACACCACACCTTAAGCATGTCATACATTCTCACTAAATATTTATTCTTGATTGATGAACTACTTAAAATATGACCAGGTCACTGAGAAATCAGGCAGGGATCCAGTCAGAATTTTAATGATCTTGGCTTTTTGCCCACTCCAATCAGAATGCATGCCCTTCTTTCCCTACTAAAAATTTTTTTTCATGCATTTGCTCAATGGTTAACTTTTTTTTAATTTTTTTATTGTTATGTCAATCACCATATATTACATTATTAGTTTTTGATGTAGTGTTCCATGATTCATTGTTTGTGCATAACATCCAGTGCTCCATGCAGAATGTGCCCTCTTTAATATCCATCACCAGGCTAACCCATCCCCCTTCCCTCCTCCCCTCTAGAACCCTCAGTTTGTTTTTCATAAAATTTAAGGTTATGAAACAACCTGTCATAGGATTCCCTGTTTAGCTGTTTTGTTGTTGTTGTTGTTGCTTATATGAAATATATAAATAAATTCAGTGCTATTGACCCTCAGCAAATGTTTTTTTAAACTATAGTACATGGAAGAGTTACCTTGGGGAGCTTGTTAAAAACAAATTTCCCACTAGGTCTCACATCAGAGATCTGTGCACTTTGAGCACAAGTGCATTATCAGGTCCACACTATGAGAAGAGATGTTATAAAGAAACCTTTCTGGGTGCCTGGGTGGCTCAGCTGGCTGGGCATCTGACTCTGGTGTCAGCTCAGGTCATGATCTTAGGGTCATAAGATGGAGACCTGCATCTGGCTCCCTACTCAGCGTGGAGTCTACTTGAGACTCTTTGCCCCTCCTTCTCCCTCCCTGCTCTGGTCCTCCCTTGACTCTCTCTCAGATAAATAAATAAATAAGATCTTAAAAAAATAAAATCTTTATGTTTATCTTTGGGAAGGGACAGAGGGTATTAACAAGACAATGTTTGTTCTAATAAAGCGCACTCTCTTTTTTTTATAGCAACTTTAACACAAATCTTATCATTATCCCCATAGATCTCTGATGATTACCAACACCATCAGGTGGTTTTATTAATCAATTATGGTACCACCTCTCCGATCATTTGCCCTACAAAATAGTTTTTGGGTTCTTGTCAGGGATAAAAATCAGCTTTGGTCATCCAATATTAATATGGAATAATTAAGTATTTAGGCCCTTAACACAATGAAATGAGAAATTTTAATCATTAATTCTCTATATACAATAATTTATCATTTTATTTTTTATAAATATTAAATGCATCTTTTACATAAATCACAAATAAAATCAAGAAAAAAAGAGGTATAGGAGAAAAAAGAAAGAAATTTTATAATTTATTATAATAAGTATCCCTGAAGTTGATTTTAAGTAAAATGTAGTGAAAATTTAGTGATATGGTGAAATATTGAGATTTAGTATTTAAATATCAAATTGGGGGTGGGGAGCACCTGGGTGGCTCAGAAAGGTTAAGCGTCTGCCTTTGGCTAAGGTCATGATCTCCGGGTCCTGGGATTGAGCCCCGTGTAGGGCTCTCTGCTGAGTTGAGAGTCTCTTTCTCCCTCTCTCTCTGTGCTCTCTTTCTCTGTCAAATAAATAAAATCTTTATAAATAAATAAATAAATATCAAATTGGAATATAGCAGCCATTAATGAGTCTCAGTATTATTACCAGATCAAATGTGAATTTGAGTTTAGCTATCAAATTTGAATATAATCAATATCTGATTGAGCATCTTCTCAATCAGAATACTGTTTTGCCTGTTTTGATATTAGTGACAGTTGATTGGATTTTTGTCTCTGCAATTTTTCTTGAATTACTTGATTTGTTTCAAATCAAGAGTTAATATACATGTTTATACTCTGTTACAGTCCTTTAACAGATATTTCTCTCTATCCTATCAAAGTTGGTTGCATTCAGTTTTCTTATACCTCAGAAATATGTTAAGTTCTCTCACCTATTAAAAGTTCTTAGTGGACACCTGGGTAGCTCAGTCAGTCAAGCATCTAACTCTCTGACTCTTGGTTTCAGCTCAGGTCATGATTTCAAGTTCATGAGATGAGCCCCCTTGCTTAAGATTCTCTCTCTGCCCCTGCCAACTGCTTGCTCTCTCTCTCAAAACAAACAAACAAAAAGCTCTTAGTTGTGTATTGTGTACTGTGGTCTTTTTAACTCGTCCAGGAACCACTCACCACTCCTATAGGGTTAAACCATGTGTCTGCCTCACAATCCCTCTTCCTGGTTAGAGCTAATTTGTCAAGGTATAGACCCCTGAATATTGTTGAGCCAATCAGGTTTTCTCTTCAATAAGTTGGAACTGGCACCAAATAATTTTACTTTGTCTATGCTGCCTAATAAATGTAAAAAGTACATGGTTCCTTCTGTGAACTGAAGAGCACAGAAAGTTTTGTAGAGAGAGAAGAACACAGCAGATGTGACTCCTAAACTTATATTTCCACTTGGACCTCTCCCTTGAACTCCAGGATTACACAGACAGCTGTCTACCTAACATCCTGACTTAAGAGATCCAAAAATGTTTCTAACATAACATTTCTAAGCCTGAAATGCTAATCTTTCCTTTCAAGTTTTCTCCACCTGCATTATCCCATTTCACTTAATGTAACTACATGCTTTGTGCATCTCACACACAAAAACTGAATTATCTTTTGCTCCTCTTTTATCTCATGTTCTGCGATTATCAGCAAATCCTACTGACTTTTTAAAATTCATTCAGTCAGATCACTTCCCACCATCTTTACTGCTTACTTCCCTGATCCAAGCTCCCGTTTTCTGTCCAGCAGATCTCCTTGCTTCCATCATTCACTCTCTACAGGCTATTCTCATGAAAACAGCCAGAAGGATCCTTTCAAAATGCAAAATTCCTGTAAGTTCTCCCATCAGAGACCCATGATAGTTCCCCAGCTCATTCATAGTAAATGTCTAAGTCATGTCGACTGCCCAGAAAACCCTCTTAAGAACTTGCAAACCAAAAGTCCTAACTAATACACCCACGTACTCTGATGGTTTAACCTTGGCCTTGTAAGACTGGGTTTTCACTGGCTTTTGCTATTTACAGTGACTTTAGGCAAATCTTCAAACCCATCTATGTCTTAGTTTGCTTGCCTGTAAAATGGAACTGACATCTGCTTTGCTACTTTCATAACATCTTTTTGAGCATCAAAATTAGGAATCCATGCAGGAGTGCTACACATATATAAACAATTACCATTGGAAAGTAAAACTTTCTTATCTAAATAATAGGAGGAGTATAGCACTTAAGCAGTGTATCTCTTAGAGTGAATAATGCATGTGAATTTAGTTTTCATCTTTATTACTATTATATTCTCTTAAAACTATTCAAAATATAAGTCAATCTGAGGGGCAGTCTGAAAGATGGTCACAGTAGAGGTTGGGGTATAACCAGATTAACACATAAAATAATGTGTGCAACCAGAGTGCCAGTTTAATTTCCTACTGAAACTATTGAATAATACATAAAGAGTCTCCCAGTCAGGGTGAAAGGAAAGGTGACATAATCAGAAGGAAGTGTTCTTTTTCTATTTAGAAACAAAATATATTATAAATGTACAAATTCTGATACACTTTAAAGATTTTACTTATTTATTTTAGAGAGAGAGAGAGAGAGCGAGAAAGAGAACACAAGCAGGGGGAGAGGGAGATGGAGAGGGCTCCACGGGGGGAGGGCACTCCATGGGGGGCTTAATGGGGGGAGGCTCAATGCACATGGGGCTTGATGGGGGAGCTTGATGCAGGGCTCAATCCCAGGACCCTGAGAACATGACCTGAGCCGAAATCAAGAGTCAGAGGCTTAACTGACTGAGCCACCCAAGCACCCCTCTGATATGTTTTATAAGTTTTCCTCAGATGTCTGAATTTGGAAAACCAATAAATTGTAATTTTGTCCCCACTTCTAAGTTTTGATTCAATAAGAACTATTGAATGGGGTCAAATAGATGGTGATACAAATATTATAGAGCAGTACACTGAAGGAAAAAGAAGGTGATTGACATATTTGTCAATTTCTATTTGCCCAATAAGACCACAAAGAAAAAGAAAACCACACGCATAAAGTTAAGTGGGCATTAATATAAAATTTTTTCATTGCCTATTTTCCCACATCTCTCTACAACTCCATGTCTCTGCATCTCAAATCATCACTTTGTCCTGAGGCAGTATGACTGACACTTAATGCCTCCTCCTGTAAGGAAGTAAAATTCTTTGTGTTCTCTTTATGAGTTAGTATCAATAGAGATTGACCTCTTCAGTAATTCAGAGAATCCTATCTTTCCTATTGATTCAATGCAGATAATCTTTTATGAAGTGGAAGTTTGGAAAAAGAATTTTCTCTTTAGGAGAGAACTTGGGAATCTGTCCTGGATTGCAGGTAGGCTCATCCCTACTAGACTTGGGGAACTCAACAATACCCCCTCTTCTTATCCTGTAAAAGAGACAGACTGAGTCAGAAGTACTGTAACTTAGTCACTAAAACCCAGCCTCACAGGGGTCTGAAGGGCACTCGGCCTCCCCGGCCATAAGGGGCTTGTAGATGACTGGGGAGGGCCTTCTGCTGTGATAGAAGGAAAGGGATGACTCAGTTACATCTGGCGTCCCTATTCTTAATCCCTAAAAGCCTTGGTTTCCCCATTCCAGTTATGGGGATCATCATTCTCAGCCTCCACTCGCCATGTCAACATGGATTACTAAGAGGAAATAGTCAAGTGAATGTGCCTGATTGGAATTGAGCACTTATAGAGGGTGCAGGCAAAAAGTCCTGAGAAGGAGGCAGATGGTAAAGGACCAGCCACATACTGCAAAGAGTATTTGTCTTGTCAGTGACAGGCAGCAACTGAAAGTTTTAAGCCACATCTCATATTTGCATTAAAAAATGCCCTATTGAATATGGAGGATGAATTGGGCTGCAAGAGGGAGAGAGTGAACAGAGCAGACCCAATGAGAAAGCTGGGGCACTAATTCATGTTAGAAATAATAAGGCTCTGAACTAGGGCAAGCAAGTGAGGATTTAGATGAGGGGAGATAATTGAAAAATATTTAACTAGATTTCACGATGTGAGAGGTTGGAAAGAAATAAATTGTTGTTGCGTTAAATAATAGAGTTTAGAAACTTTCTTGCTCTAGGGCTATAACACCAAAACCTAATTAAGGTCCTCCCTCTGGCACTTTAGAACAAATTTAGAAAATGTTTTCCTATATCTAACACTTCCTCCTCCTCCTCACCCCCACAGCTTCCTGACTACAGTGGTTTCAACGTGGGGAAACTCTAATGGAGACTTACTACCTACCCTCCAGGGATGTCAAGTCGGGTCCACCAGCCACCTAATTAACACCTGTCCTATTGTTTTAGGACTTTCCAGCCCTATCCCAGGGTTGTACACTTTCCATTGACTTCCCTTATATAAATTGATGATCTTGACTAATCCCCTGGACTGCATCATACCTTGAAGACTCCTAATTTCCATACTCTAAAATACACCCCAATCCTGGTTTCTCCAATCAAAACCACTTTTGTGCATTTAAAATTGCCTTAAATTTTTCATACCCTTTTTCCTACTTAGGCTTTCACTGTTGCTCTTTGTCATCATCTTTGCCCTGAGTAGTTGCTTTAAATTCTATGTAGGCTTAGTCCTTATTCTCCTGAGGTGTACCATATGGCTAGGAAACTCTGGTGGATACTAATGCCTTGCTGGTCACAATCCATTTAGGACTTAGAAGATGTTTTTAGACGGGGTTCTCAATGTTGGTTAGGCAGAATAACAGAATAACAAAAGGAAAAAGAATGAAAGTCAATGAGAAAAAAACCCAAAGCAATATGTACATGAGCGGATCAATTCCTGGCTGAACAGTCTGTACCCATTGGTCTAGATGGGAACTAAGTATCCCTAGTTTTATGAAAAGCTTGCCAAAAATTTTTGATGAGATATCAAGATTAAAATGTTTTTAACAGGTTATATAGTGCAACTTCTTACTTATGAATGGGAACAAGAGTCTCTTAGGTAGAGGTAGAAGTGGAGTTTAGAACTTCTCTCTCGGACTAATGTATTTTCTATTTCTAGCAAATTCCTTGTCTTAATTACTTGATTCAAAAAATTAGTAAGAATATCTATTTCATTGTAAAACCTAACCTTCTTTCATTCTGGTGGGCCAGTAAGCACTGGAACCATAGCTACCACCTATTGCTCAGCCAGACCAGATGACTATCATATTTAATAAAGCCTTATAAACATCAAGTCTGGTTAGAGTCAGAATAGCAGCAACTATTTATGTAATCAACCAAATGTGCACAGCTAACACCTTCAAGAGCAGCCCAGTAAATATCATAACATGGACTCAAGTGTTCAACTGCCAGTCTTTGCCCATAATTCTCTTTTTTCAGTGTTTAGGAACTTGAGCTGCTAACGAATGTCTGTTAAGTATTACTCCAACCTGTTTGAAAACATGTTACACCATTTATGATTATGGCCTGTGTTCACACCAGATGACAAGAATCTGTTTGCAACCTGTTATGTTAGTTTTGATCCTCTTGGGAGAGTATGGTAATAAATGCATTTGCAGGCTTACCTCCAGAGTCTGTGTGATTCTTCCTTTATGCTTTGGTTTGAACATACTGGTTACCACCACATCCCAGGCAAATCTTTTCTTGTTTTGTATGCAAAATTATTATTTAAATCTACTTGACTCTGTGCAATACTTCCTCCCTATCAGTGAAAAAAAACACAACTCACCTAAAAAACCCCTCTTCCATGCCAGCATTTATCACAATTTTTACCAAATAGGGGTGCCATGTTGGCTGTGCATGAGTGCCCTTAGATGACTCAAGGAGTAAATCTGCTTGACGGTGCTTTGTCCTATATCTTGGCAAAGGTGTCACGACTCAAAATGTGCATCACTCCATGGTTTTCCCAAAGTCATGACCTAATGGGACTAGGCTGTCCTCTGGTAAATGCTGCCATATTAGGAGTTCCTCTTCTGTATGACGACTCTTCTCAAGGTACTCTGGAAACTCCCAGTCAGCTACTTAATGCGGTGGAAAAGACTTGACATTACCTAGAAAAGATGCTAACTTGAGCACAGGTGTTTACCCTGACATAAATCCTACTTTCCGTCACACAACTGAAATTCATGGAAATATGTAGACATATGTGTGTGTACCTATATATGTATATGTGTGTATATGTGTATCTATATGTGCTCATAAAAGTCCATATATAGATAGATAGATATAGTCTGTGTTGATAGTATGGGCTTCTTAAGCAATGAAAACTCAGAAAGGGTAATAACAATTGAATGGCTCAAAACAGAGTAGTTTTGATGAGATCTAGTGTAGTGATAATGAAGAAATATGAAGGTTGACTTACAAATCCCTAACCAAGAAAACTGTATAGAATTATGAAAAATAATCAGAGGAAAGAGCTGTATGGAGTAAAGAAAGATTTCAAGTGAACTGAAGCTAACAAAAGCAAACATTTTATTTGAAGTAGCAAATAGTAATGAACAAAGAAAAGAATGGAATCAAGAACAGGGAGAACAAATTATAGACATTCTGGGAGAGAATAGAGGAAAATAAGAAAAAGGGAAAAAGACCATCAAAATACAATAGACAAGGGTGGCAGACAATGGACATCAAATAGATTGATGATGGCGATTCTTGAGAAGAGACAAGGGCAACAGGAACAGAAGCAAACAACTGTACACATGCTTAAATAAGTACTATCCATGGACTGATGGATAAATAAAAATAAATGACACATTAATGGAAACATCAGGCACTAAATTACATAGTATACACTAAAACATTTCCAAATATGGCTATAAAAGAATGCATAAGTAATTTTTGCATGACAATATCTTTATGTCAGAAAATAACAAATTAGGCCAAAAATCCCAGGTTATTTAAAAATAAAACAGGCTACAGGTAGAGATTGGGGTAATGAAATGAAGAAATTTCGTTTAGTCATTTATCGGAGGAGTTATTTGCTAAATGATATTTCATCTTTAATTTTAAAATTAGGAAAATATATGACTCATAATATTTTCAGACTCTTAAAATTAACTCCCATTAGAATTCAAAGACACATATAGCAGGAGAATAAAGCTTCCTTCAGCAGACAGAGTGGCTGCGGGAAAACAATAGGATCTGCTGGGGACTTCTATAGCTGGAGAGTGGATGTTCTCTATAAAGGGATTAAATCCAGTATCTAAAAACATCAATGGACCAAGAAAACACTTCTGTAACCAGATCACTCCCAGGGTCTCCCTAATCAAATAACTTGAGAGAATAACAAAAGAAATGAAAGCTGAATAGCAAATGACAGAAAACAAAGGGGAAAAAAGTGTGTGTGTGTGTGTGTGTGTGTGTGTGTGTGTGTGTGTGTGTGTATATAAAGACTCTATTTTTAAGTAATCTCTATACCCAGTGTTGGGCTTGAAACCACAACCCCAAGATCAAGAGTTGCCCACTCCACTGACCCACCAACTGAGCCAGCCAGGAGCCAGAAGCACCCCTCACACACACACTTTTTCAAAAGATGTTATTTTAAAAAAGTGTATGTATTTTTAAAAACTAAATGTGTGTGTGTGTGTGTGTGTGATAGAAAGAAATGTATAAAAACAAAAACAAATTCTTTCATTTACATTATTAAAACTATTAAAAGTATATATTCAAGCAATAATGAGAGTTCAGTTCTCTCTTAGCTGAGTATCTAGCACAGTGCATTGGACTGACATAATAATTTCACAAGGTCTTGAGAGGTTCTAAGGGCCTTTGACTTTGAGAATAGAAATCACCTACTCTGCTGCCATTGAATGGGATCTCCTTTTCATTTGGCTTCATAGCTCTCTTTTTCAAGAACACTTTACTTGATCTATTACCTTTCTCCAATCTATAATTTTTGCTCACCAACATCTTTGCACCTAATTTAGTCCTTTGATTCTACTATTTATTAATTTTTCAAGACCTGGTTTCTATCTCTGTTTAGATTTTGAGCTCATTGAGAACATGTGTTATACTTTCTCTCGATCAACAATTTTGAGCAATAATTTTGAAATAAGCCCCAAATAAGTAATTAGCTGACTGATTAGTGTGCCTGCATGTGACAAGTTTCCACCTGGAAGTAAAGGGAAAAATAAGCAAATGAAGATACCCTTTTCTGCATTCTCTGCTCTACTAACACTTTGAAAGGCAATATTTGAGCCTTTATTGGGTCTGAGAAACAATTAAATCATAACCTTTTGATATGATCATGTTTCTTTGTCCTATAAAATGTAACATAGTGTGAAAATCCAAATAGCTTTGGTTTGATGCCCCAGAGTCAAAAATTGACATGAATTTTGCAGATCTCTAGAAAATCTAAAATAATTGTTATTACATAAGTAACCTCAGAAACTGGATTAAAGATCACATGTTAGTAAAATCAAAGTAACCTATTTGTACTTTATCAGATGTTTCTTAAGCTATCCAATAGTTATTTTTAATTTAATGTAACTATTAGGCATGGAATGCATCATGGAAATCCTATCAACTGGCAACTTCTCCCACATCTTACCAAGCACAACTTGATAAATAGATAAAGACTGGGAAGTTGGCTAATAAAATCCCCATACTTTAAAATGAGTAGCTGACAAGAGAGCCAAGTAGCAAAAGCAATAACTATGTGAAACATTTTTTCTGGCTCTGCTTTAGATGCTGTAGTTCACTGTTAAAGTAAAAATCTCTTTCTGGAGACTGGTTCAAGAAAGAAAGAAACCTGTGCTAAAGGGAATATTTAGTATTAGGACAAATGGTTTGCCTTTTGCTGGCAATTTATATCTAGAGCTCTTCTAAAGGAAAGAAAACAGCTCAACCCATGCTGTTCCAAAAGATAGGCTAGTGTGTTCAGTAGTATTTCAAATTCTCCTGAGGCCACTGGAGATATCCCTAGGATCTGAAGGTCAACTTGAAGGCTTAGAAGAGAAACGATCTGGGAGTAATGATGGGTGATCAAATTTAAGAGATTTCTCTGCATGTAGAGTTCAAGCTCCATATATATTTTGGATCTAGGGTTAATTATCGTGACTGCAAACATGAAACATTATATATGGTAATATATATAAATACTACACCTAAATTCATGGCATCTCCCATTAACTTCAGGATAATCCAACTTCAGGGACCATTCAACCTCTATTTCTCTCATCAGACTGAACCCATCATCATCTCATTGTTAGCTGATACTGACCTTAATGATCTTCCTTCAATTTTCACTCTCAGCCTTCTGTCTATGTTCCAAATTACAAGAAACTTGGAGACAGGAAAATGCTGCAAAGGAAGTCCTAAGTAGACTATTATTAGTGGCAGACATGTTTGACATTGTAAAACAATAGACAGCTTATAGATCATCTGTCCCAATCTTACCTCATTACAGCCAAACCTCTGACTCTACAGGAAGAAGTAGGGAGATACTTTCTAAACTGTGTTTAGACTTACAGAGTTCTTAATTATATGGGGCACCAAAGGATTTTTTTTAAATGAAATGAATATGTAAAAGTTAGTTTTGTAATATAAACTAAAAAAACTAATAAAAACAAACTAAAAGTTAATTTTTTATGATACATTGGGGGTTTTGTCACCATTGACTTTGATAACATCTAGCAGTTTCCAAAACCGGAGAGTTGAAGAGTTTTGTTGGATTATCCTGAAGTTAATGGGAGATGACATAAATGTGGGTATAGAGAGAACTGGCGACAGGAGACAAGGGGAAGATCAAAACTGGGAATCAGCCAAGTCGGCCCTGGATGAGAAATCAGAAAAGTGACGCTAATCTTACTGATGTAAAATACACTGCTCACTCCGACCAGACTGATATATCCATAATTTGTCTTTTAACAGTTATCTGGCTTCTCTGTGTATATAAAAATTGAAATCAGGAAAAGGAGACCTACAACTTGTGGACACACAGTTGGTGTGCACGGATGTTGTTTAATGAGCATGGGCATAAAGATTTTCCTGGGTACACAGCATCCAAAGTTTAACTATAAAGCAAAGAAACTCTTGGGAACAATGCACAAGCTTGACATTCATGCTAGGAAACCAAAGCCCCATCTGGTTGGAGAGCTTTTTTTTTTGAGCTCTCTTGCATGTGTTTTATGCTGGCCACTTGAGTAAAGATTTGCTTGGAACCTGAGGGGTACTAAGCTGAAGTGAAAAACAGCAGGACCAGCTGTGTAAAGGTAGAAGGAGGACTGACAATAGTTTTGCCTGTGCTATCAACCTCAATAAATCACACAGGTCATAGGAGTTTGTTATTTTTAACTATATTTTAGCTGAACAGTCTTATTTGTCAAGGCAGATGTGATATAACCGAGGACAAGCAGAGTAATGAAAGGTCAGCAATAAGATGGAGTTCCTAAAACAGAAGTTGAAAATAAAAAAAGAAAGTTAGTAGGTGTTGTTAGTGTGGCCTTGTTTAAAATGCTGAGCTGTTGGGAAAAAAATTAAGCAGGACCCCTGCAAACAAATACAGCCCAAAACTTCACACAAAGAACAAGAAATACCCGACTTTACCTGGGGAATTAGAAGGGCTTCACCAGAGAAGAAATCACTGAAGGTAACATCTGAAGTGCTAAAGAGCTGAGAAATGGGAAGAGAAAAAAAAAAAAAAAAAAGCAGAGAGAGAGTTGGTACAAAAAGGAAAAGCTGTAGAGACCCAAGAGGGGAGGGCTTATTCCAAAATGCAGAAATTTCAATATGGGTTGGAGTTTGGAAGCATGAGGGTGATGTTCATAAGTGGCAAATGTAATGGGAAAGACTACAAATGGGAGAGATTAAGTCACATAAAACTAATTTCATAAATAAGAGCTATATATAGGACTGTTTTAGTAGATAAATCACAAGACTAGATTTGCATTGGTAACAAGGTGGAGTCTTAAACATGGAGTCTAATTAAGGAGTGATTATAAAAATTCAGCTGGGAAATGATGAGGATTAGAGCTAAAGTACTGATAGGTAGGATTAATCTATCTTATTGACCCATTAGTGAGCAGATATAAAATAAATGATGAGGACTCACAAGATGGTAATTTGTTATGGAAATGCAGAGAAAGAAATACAATTGATTGGACAAGGTGATCCATTGAGTACAGCTAAAGAAGGTGTCTAGCATTCCTCCATTCTTTTGTCTTCAGCAACCACTGCTGCAAAAAGCCAGGTTTTGAAGTACAAAAGGAGACATGATGTGGAATTTGGTTTTGTTCACGTGTAAATTTGGATGTAAAAAGATAGGTCTTATTGGGAAACAGATTTGAGGTTAACTAACATATAGTTGACTATGCTATAAACTAGCTTATCCTGGGATAACGTCTAAAAAGACATTTGTAAAAATAAATAAATAAATAATGTAAAAAAAATAAAAGGACATTTGTGAGATTTTCTCTTTACTTCTTCATCTAATTGGAAACGGTGTTATATATATTTTTATATCAGGGCTTATCTAGGTTTTAATTTTTTGAGTGTTGAAAAGAAGAATCAGGGCGAAAAGGGAGTTTTATTAATAGGGTTTTGTATCAGATCAGGAGTGGGAGAGGAAACATAAGATGTATTTTATATTTCTTTAAATCTTTGATATTGCCAGGGATAATGGTAATTGTGAAATCTCCAAGGGAAATATGATATTCTGAAAGTCAAATACATACATTACTTTAAATTTGCATTATCCCCATGTGGGAATTCCTGCATGCCTTAAAAAGGGCCTGGTGCAGAGGAGTGTAGTCAGAACTTGCGACTACCATTAGGAGCCTCCTAGGCAGGAAGCCTTCCACATTTATTAATAGACAACTCTCTGCTATGCTTTAAATTTCTACCCACCTCCTTAAGAATGCTTTCCCAAATGCAAAGCAAAGGTGGGCTTCCTCTATCTGCTCTTCAGGACTTTGAAACATCCTCAGCAGTAATGATCTCACGTAAATGCAATTGTCTGATTACATGTCCAGTCTCTGCCTATTGGCTCAGAGCTTTTTTGTTGTTGGTGGTGGTGACATTGTCTTATTGCCTTCAGCATTTCTAGTTACCAAGAGAGTGCCTAGCAATATATTAGGTTCTTAAAATTGAGTTCAATCAGTAAACGGGGACTGAACCCCGAACCAAATGAGTAGCCAGAATCCTACCTATTTTAAGGAGAGCATACTGCTCATGAGGTCAAGCTGGCCTGAATTCCTAGTTCTGGCTTTGCCAGAAGGACCCACTCCACCCTCTGAGCCTTAGTTTTCTCACCTGTCAAAGGCAAAATAATGTTTTCCTCAAAGGCTTACTTTGGTGATTAACTGAAAACACATATTCAGAACACCTGCTGGTAAAGAGCAATGCAGTAAAATGTAATTCCCTTTCATTTTCCTCTTCTTCTCTCTTCCAGATTCTCAACCTCAGTTCTATACAAAAACTCATGGTCCTAAAAATATGTGTGTTTCTAGGTGCAATAGTTTGGTACTTGGGAACTTGTTTTTACCTTTCAATAGATTTGCCTTTGTCCTTGTTGACACATGCATAATCTCTAGCCAGAATAAAAATAATAATAAAAATCAGCTGTAATGATTTCCAAAATGATGATTTACCTGGATGGTTTATGGGAGAATGATTCTAATATCATAGGTAAATGGATAAGTTATAGGAAGTAAAAATGACAAGGAAAACTGCTTTAAATGCAATATTCATAGATTGACTGCAGAGTGCCCTAAAATGTTCCAAGGCTTTCAGAAAAATCAAAATTAGTATGCAGTTACATGAATCTTTGTTAAGGACCTACTACTGTGTTACTACTTTATCATTATGATTTTTGTCTCATTTCTTAAGTAATAATTAGTCAAAATATCACATATTAAAAGAGTGACAGGAACATACAGCCACAGATTATTCCCTTATGGCCAGGTGGCCATGGAGGCTAATTTCTCAATTCTTCTATCAACCTTCTTCCTGGAGTGTACATCCTTGGGTATGTTCCCAATCTCTAGTTCTCACATGTATTAAATGGGTAAAATAATACTTTATAGGATTTTGTTATAAGTAAATAAGATAATACATGTGAAAAGTACCTGACACATAGGTAGTGCTATTAATAATTAATAAATAATTAATGTTTAACATCAATATTAAATACAAAATCATAAACATTACCAATAGAAATTATAAAAAAGCTACTACATGAAATATGCTTTAATTAAAATAGTATATATATATATGCCTGTGTATAGATATTTATATATATTTTATAGATCAATACATGTAGATATCTATGTTTTATTTAAACGTGGTTATTCCCTCTGGAGGACCATGCCTAATGAGATGATTTTAGGATTTTTTTTTCTTTTTGTGTAAGTCTGTACAGGCAATTCACCTATTATCTCTTAGCTCCAAATCCTCTCCTCTATACTTGGCTCTGGGATGCTCACAGAGATCTGCAGACTATAATTTTCCGATCCTTTTACCAGCTGATGTCTTTTTAGCTCTATTACAGAAAGACAGGAAAGGATGAGCAGAGAGCAGACATGCTCTTCAGTTTACAGTTCATGTTAATATCGCTTTGGCTTTTAGATGACAGTACCAATGCTATCCTCTCTGTTCTTTTGGTATTTCTGGCCCCAGTCTTTCTCTGACTGATTTTGCTTGGCATTATACTTTCTAGATCCATCCTTGTTGTTGCAAATGGCAATATTTCATTCTTTTTTATGGCTGAATAATATTCCATTGTATGTAAATGACATCTCTTCCTTATCCATTCATCTATTGATGGATACTTAGGCTGCTTCCATAGTTTGGCTATTGTAAATAATGCTGCAATAAACATAGAGGTGAATAGATCCCTTCAAAATTAGTGTTTTTGTATTCTTTGGGTGAATGCCCATTAGTGCAATTGTGGGATCATAGGGTAGTGTTCATTCAAACTTTTAACATCTATGTGCTAATTTCCTGTATAAAATCTCTTCTTGTTAAAATATGTAGGGTGGTTTGTGTTTTCCTTACTAACTTCCGAGTCAGCATATAACCAGTATTGTAAAAAAAAAATACAATTTTGTTGTCTTAAGTGTGAAGCACTAATTGTTTTCTCTTTAATTTTATATTTCCTCAGAAATTGGAGAATTATTTTGAAAAGTCTATGTAGCACTCTCCAGTCAATCTTTCCATGGTAATAGAAATATTCTAAACGTCATATATGCTATTATGCAAACTGCTGTTATGGTAACCACCCGTCACATGTGGCTATTGACCACTTGAAATGTGGTTAGTGTGACTAAGGAACATAAGTTTTAATTTTATTTAATTTTATTAATTTAAACTTAAATAGCCATATGTGGCTAGTGGCAACAATATGGCACAGCACAAGCTATGAGGTTGACTAAGTGATTAAATTTCAAAGACTTACAAGGGTACGTTCTATCAAGCAGACAAAATATCTTCTAAAGAACTAAAAGCACACTGACTGCTTCTATCGATATTAGAGTCCTATGACATCTCACAGAACATAGATAAGTTATACAAAAAGGAGCATATTTCACAATAACCCAAGCTATTATTTATATCTTGAAGAACAGTTACGAAGTTTTATCTAAGAAAATGGACACAAATTAAGATTATATTATGGTCTTCAACTGTGTATTTTTTTAATGTAAGCTTACACTGTTTGATTTTTCTCAGCCCTTACATATTCTTTAAAAAGGTTTTGGTTGCATATTATTTCTTTACATGGAGAGATAATTCATTTAATCATATGATAAAGCTGGACATTTAGGTATTTGCTGATGACTCACTATTACAAGTATGTTTGGATGTATTCTTTAAAGTGGAACTATTAGGCCAGTAAAAGAAATATTTTATTATTTATTTAAAGATTTATTTATTTATTTGAGCGAGAGGGAGAGAGAGAGCATGTATGTGTGGGGTAGGGGAGGGGCAGAGGGAGAGGAAGAGAAGCAGACTGAGCACGGGCCCACCAGGGCTTCATCTCAGGCCCCATGAGATCAAGACCTGAGCAGAAATCTAGAGTCAGATGCTTAATGGACTGAGCCACCCAGGCACTCCAGTAAAATAAAATTTTAACTATAAAAATCACCTACCACTGATAGTGAACAAAAGAAACAAGAATATTTATACATGTAAAATGTTCAGTAGATAACCATCACTCAAAGAGAAATACTGTTTCAAGTTTTTGTATATCTTTTCAGTAAATTTGCTAAGCGTTCTCATAAATTTTGTCAAAAATCATGCTGAAGTCTATATACACTTCAGTGCCTGGCTTTTTCATGAATTGTTATGAGTATTTCTCATATTAATATTCTTTTGCAATGTAATTTTAAATTCTGCATGCTATTTAACTCTGCATACCAAAATTTCCCTGATACTCTATTGTTGAGCATTTTAAATTTTTTCCATTTTATCAATCATATCTACTTATCTCTATAAAACACTTTTAGGAACATCTTTTTAGAAACACCTTCACACACATCCTTCATAACTTTCTTTGAATACATTTCTAGAGTATGCATTAGTAAGGCAGAAAGTATAAATATTGCCAGGCTATTTAAGGACCATCAGCAAATTGCTACATAGCAGTACCAAATTTGCTCTCCAGTCAGAAATGCCTATTTCCCTACTTTTTTCTATAAAACACTGAATAAACTTGAGTGCATGTTTGCTATGATTCTGAATGAGATTCCATCACTATTGTTTCTCTGATTATCCCTAGCATATAGAACTTCCGCTGAATTTGTTTTATACGGGCACCTGACTGACCTGTTACTACAATGGCAAAATCCAACCATCGGTTGCTTGTTTCCAACAATGTGACACACAAGACCTGGATGTCTTTCGGATACAAACACTTAAAAGTACTGAGTGAGAGTCTTCAAAATGAATAAATAAATCAATAAATCATGCATGGAAGAACTGAAGAAAAACAAAGGAAAATCCGCAGGGGCCAGAAAAAAAAAGAACTGAAAATTACTGTAATTGCATTAAAGCAGAATTACATTAGCCTAGTATTCACTCCGGCAATGTAATAAGGCCTGAGTTTTAATACCAGTGTAGGTCAAACAAATGATGCCTCATACTGAGTGAGTTGTGGGCTTGGAAAGAAGGCCTGGTACTTGGTTGGGACTATTCAAAAGCCTGCATACAGCCTTCATGAAAAGAAAATATTCAAAAAATTCACTTATCCACAGTGGGAAACTGTGGGACTGTTGAGAAAATATTTTGATGTTTCTGCATGGTAGGGGTTTCTAAACAAAGAAATTTGAAATCTGGATTAAAAGACAGAAATTAAAAATATGACTTAGATCTCTCTGGAGCAGAAATTTACCTCCCTAGAAAGTACTTGTTTACATTTCAAAAGGAGATTTTGTCTGGAGCTATCATTAACATTACAAAGGATTTGTTGACACTGTTGACACTGAACACAAAGTTTTCTTTCCCTTTCCTGGAGAGGAGGAGTGTCCTGTTAGGGGCTGTCTATAAAATTCCTACTTCAAGTTCCTGATTCTATTTGCATAACATCAGAAGAGGGAAGAATTGGAGAAAAACAGAGCTGTTGTCATGTGTAATAATGATAATCTGCTTCGATCCAGAAATTCCATTCACTTTTTTTTTCAAAGATTTTATTTATTTATTTGAGGGAGAGAGAGAGGAGAGCACAAGCAGGAGGGAGGAGCAGAGGGAGAGGGAGAAGCAGACTCTCCGCTGAGCAAGGAACCCAAGGCAGGGCTTGATCCCAGGACCCTGAGATCTTGACCTGAGCCAAAGCAGACGCTTAACCAGCTGAGCCACCCAGGTGCCCCTCCATTCACTTTTATAAACAAATTAATAAACATTAAAAATATCAGAGATGACTAAAATGTGTGTCTCTTTGCTTGAACTCTGAGTATGGAAAAGTGTGCCCTGAGGATTTAAAGCCAGTAGTATACAATTTACTGGAAATTTAGTCTTTGTCCTTCAGTATATGCTATTGAGTGATCCTGGAATTTTCAACCTGAGAAATTAATATGGATAGTGACATTGAACATTTTGTGCATTTTGTGCATTTTGTTCCTGGCAGAAGCCAATCAAAATCACCCTGGAAAGACTCTTTGGCAAAAGGAATTCAGAAAGAAAGAAATAGAAGGCAAATGTGAACTAACCATCGGAAATTACAAAATACACAGGGCAAGAATAAACACAATAAACATTAACAATGATAAGAAATAATAGCAATAATAGAAAACATGAATTTCAGATAATGAGAAAAATATCACAAACAGAATATGGATTTTTTTTTACAGTGAATAAGGACAGAAATTATTGAATCACAGCTAAAAAAGAGATAGTTGGATTTGAAAAAGAGCTAAACAAAATGTCTAAAAAATTTAAATACATAAATGAATTTTAAAACGCTGGGCATGGCTTGTACAATAGGTTGGACAAGTCTAGGGACAGAACTCATCAATTTCCAGTTAGAGCTGAGGAGATTATGAAGAATAAAGCAACAAAAATACAATAAAACATGAGATTTAAGGATAAAGTGAGAAAATACTACATGTGAGTATTAGGATTTAGAGAAAAAAATAATAAAGAAATTGGGGAAAAGAAAACAATACAATTGATGATGGCTGAGAATTCTCCAAGATGGTAAAAGTTTTAAGAAGAATAATTTGTAAGCAGAATAATTTAAAATATATCCAAACTTAGATACATAACAGTGAACCTACAGAAGCAAGCACAATTGTAAAGGCAAGTAGAGAAAAAAGGAATTACCTACAAAGACCAAAAAATCGTTGGTTGGCTACAAATCTAATCTATAGAGACAGAAAGCCTGGAGTTGAGGAAAAGGGAGAGATGCAGTGGAAAGGGATAACAGGAAATTTTATGGCATGATGGACATTTGTGTACCTTGATTGTCAAAAATCATTAAATGGTATGTTCAAAATGAATACATTTTGCTGTCTGTGAATTATACCAGCTGTTAAAAATGATTAAAGAAGACAATTGAGATGTAATAAAGTTAATTCATCTATGGGGACCCAGAAATGGACATTGCCCCAGTGGCCCAGCCCACATCACAAACCTAAACCCAAGTCAGCCTGTGTTTAGGACAAACACCTGTCAAGGACCCTTAAACACCAATCACAATCCTGCAGTTCAGCTTAGCTAGCTTACCTTACCCTAGAAAAGATGACCCTCTAGCATTATGAGGAAATCCCCCACCCCCTAGCCAATCCACGTTGCTTCATCTCACACTCTATGAAACTTGCTCTAGTTGTACATATTATCAAAGTCTGACATTTCACTTTCAAGTGGAAACTCTAGAGAAATTCTTGAGTATGTGCACAAGGAGACCCATGCAACTATGATTAACTTCCATGTCCCTTTGTAATAGAATCGTAAATCATTTGCGATGTAATCACATGGGAAAATACAGTTTTAACATTTAAAATGAATGAATTAGGACCCTAAATTCTCCAAAATATATTGCTATGAAAGAGACTTTACATAAGAAAACAACACATTCACCTATGTAAGTTATAACACATGTAAATCATATTATGCATTATTGATAAGATACAAATTTACATAGGAAAATACTAAAAGCATGTGTGGGAAATGTTCATGTTCAGTTTCAAGATGGTACTACAGACTTGGAAATGGGGCAGGGGCAGTGTCTAGTGTATTTCAGAAGTAGAGCCTTAGTTTTATTTGTAATATTCCATTCAATTTTTTTTTAACAGGAAAGAGATCAAATAAATAGCTTGCAAAATTTTCACATCTATTTTATTTTGGTAGTGGATATGATGATATCATACTCTTATCTGTATGTTTTGTATATTTTGTAAATAAAATTTTAAAATAAAAACCAAATAAGATTATTTGCAAATAGCAAGAATACCGACTAGCTTTATAATGTTTGATTTCTTAATTATTGATACATTGAAAACTACAATATAGTTCTAAGTAATGTTGCAGTTAATTTTGTATTATTTCCTAATTTTAAAAAGGATGCTTCTGATGTTTCATGGTCAGTGTGAGGGTTTGGTATAATGCTGTTCTATCTATCTATCATCTATCTATCTATCTATCTATCTATCTATCTATCATCATCTATCTATAATCTATTTTTTTCTTAAGAAAAATCCTTCTTACAGTATTATACAAACCAATAGGTTTTTAAAGATTTTTGTTTTTAAACGATAGTGAATATTGAATTCCATCAAAAGCCCTTCTGGTATGTTAACCATATAAGCCATACAGTATAGTTTCTGGGACCCTAGAGCCAGACTATCTTCTTTGAATCCCAGCTCCCCCAGTAGACTTTGTAACTTACTTGTTCTATACCTCCCTCTGCTCATGTATTTTTTGCACCCACTTCGCAGGTAGGTGTGGAATTTAACAAGGTAAAGAAGACAAAACACTTAGAACAGCACCTGGTAAAAAATAAGCAATCAGGGGCGCCTGGGTGGCTCAGTCGTTAAGCGTCTGCCTTCCGCTCAGGTCATGATCTCAGGATCCTGGGATCGAGTCCCGCATCGGGCTCCCTGCTCAGTGGGGAGCCTGCTTCTCCCTCTCCCACTCCCCCTGCTTGTGTTCCCTCTCTCGCTGTGTCTCTCTCTGTCAAATAAATAAATAAAATCTTTTAAAAAAAAAAAGCAATCAATAAAATACTAGCTAGTGTTAGCATACGTTTATATTTTCCTTTGCTTATTGATGATAAGGAGTCATTCAGATAATATTTATTGAGCAATTAATAGAAAATAGTTATCGTTATAGTCATTGGGGATAAAGCAGATTACAAAAACAAACAAGGTCTCTCTTCTCCTATACAATCTAATTTATAGAAGAATTTCTATTAACATATTTCCTAATATTCAACCCTCTTTCCATCCCCAGAATACATCTCACATGATTATATAGTTTGTTTTGTTTGATAATATATTTAAGATTTTTAAATCCATATGCATAACTGACATCGTCCATAATTTCTTTTTGTGAATGTTTGTTCTTTTTCATAAGTTTGTTTAAATGCCCTGAGCAGTTAGAATATAAATGAATCTTCATGAAATTGAGCATTAAAACTATTTGCATGAGATAGCACTTTTCTTCTTTAGTTCTTTGACAACTATTTCAGTTTCTTACATTATTATCAGCAATTATTATTAGTTATTAAAGTATTCTACCCGTTCTTGAACAATATTTTAAAATTATAAATTTCTTCAAAGAAGTCTGCGTCATTGTAGTAATTTTCAAATTAGCATTTTAGAATTATATTTTAAAAATCACTGCCATATCAATGTTGATATATTCCTTTTCTCACACCCACAATTATATTGAGATTTTGCCTTCATTCTGTGTCATGGTGATCTTATCCAAGTTTGTCTATTTTACTGATATTATTTAACAAAATTAGGTCTTCATTTTGTCAATTCTTTTTTTATGTTATTTAATAAACTACATGCTGATTTTATCTTTACCATCGTTATTAATTACTTTTTACTACATTTATTCCACTTATCTTACTTGCTTATTTTTGGTTGTTTAAAAATGTTAAAAAAGCCTATTAGATATTCTTGTCAGTACAGCTTTGCCAATTTCTTGTTAGTTTTGTAAATGTCATCCTCATTGATAATAACTTGTAATTTCTTTGAAATGCAATTTGCAGTTTTGATTAATTCATTAATTCAAGGAGACATATTTTATTAACTTCAAAGTGGTTAGATTCTCTTCATTATTGTTTATTCAAAAAGTCTACTGGTTTCTGAGTAATTGCATTGCTTTGAAGATAATATATGCTCAACAAATAATGGTCACAGTGAAGGTATACTTCTACTGATTGAAGTTGAAGAATACGGTTGATAGAATTTTTAAATTGAGAATATCCTGCAATTTTTTTAGTGCCTAGTACATTATCAAAGTTTATCTTCTTCAAGAATATATGTAAAGCAAAAGTATATTCATTATTTATAGGGGAAATGTTGGCTATAAGTAGGCTTTTTTGTGATATAGGTATATATAATTGTATATTATATGTGAATGTCATTAAATCTTTTGGTTATCTGAAACGAATTTTCCATCAGTCGATTATTTATCTGTCTAATCACTCTGAATCTGTGTGTGTGTGTGTGTGTGTGTGTGTGTGTGTGTGTGTATTTGCATGGGTGGTCAAAGGCTTCACTATGTTCATGTCCACCACTGATGTTATTGTATGTCAAATGATCTTTTGCATTGTAGCCATTTTGTTTTATTTTAATGCTTTTCTGTGTGCATGTATATATATCCAGAAGTTTTATAACTTCTGAATTTTATATTTTGTGATATAAATATACTTATCTATAAACATTATATATTTAATATAAAATATATTTATAAATATATTTATATTTATATATTTATAAATATGTGAATACATAAAATATATATGACAATAAATATAAATATGACATATAAACATGTTGTATAACATATGTAACTTATATAACATATACATGAAATATAAAGACTTTTATTCTTAATTACATATTCTTTGTTTTAAAGTACATTTTGTCTAACATTATCTTCACTCCCTCATTTCCTATTGTTTATATGTGCAATGTGTCTCCCTATTCATTTATTTTTAATTTCTCTTACAAGTTCTTACTGCTTTCTTTTAAAATATTTCTGCTTTTTTATCTTTATGAATTTATTTTACTTTTTTCTATTGGTTGTAAGTCAATTCTCCATTAATATGAAATATATAAAGGTTCTAAAAGATCTGAGTAGGTTAAGAAATTTAGCAAGCCTTCAACAATCCTGAGCTCCAAACCTATTGAAATACTTTGTGATTTTAGACCCAACTTTTAATTAATTGTTTTATACAGCATGATGTATTTTCTTTCAAAAATTTCATTGTATATTTCATTGTTTAATAAAACACCATCAGTAATTCTTTATATGTAAATGTTCATTTTATTATTTTCACTAGTCTCAGCTTTTAATTTTATATCATGTCTTTTTTTCCTTTTGATTTGTGCATGTGTGTTTTAATTTCTTAATTGGGTGCAGTACTTTGTCAAAAATGTACTTTCCAGAAAAGTATTCATCAAAACTATTCATTTCCAGAAAAGGTAGTATGTTTTGTGGTCAACTGTTTGATTCAACAGTTAGCCCATACTATCTTTCTGTAAAGTTCACAAATGCACTATAGTTTGGCTGAGTATAAATTTATACTAAATTTTAAGATATTGTTCCATTGTCTTTCAGCATTTAATATTTGGGAAAGTTAGACTTAATTAAATGCACATTTTCTATTTGTATGTCATTTTGCATTTGCATTTCACCTATGTTTTTCTATCTGAACAAATTAAAATATCCTTGTCTTTATTTCTGAAATTTAGAAATAAAATTATATTTCATGTAGGTCAGTGTGTCTTTTAATTCATTTCATTAGGTATTTGAGGAGCAATTTTAAGTTGAAAACACTCATCTGTCCAAGAAAGTTTTCTTCTAATAGATTTATTTTATTATTTCTTTTTGTATTTGCTAGATTTCAGTTTTATAAATTTCTGTATTTTTATAATAGTTTGTGTAATGATTTGGTGGTCTGTATTTTGATGAAAAAAAGAGCTATATTATATTATCAATTTTATACTTTGAGTAATACAATTCATCAATGAGAAATAATTGAATAAAGTCTTAAATCATTTTCAATAATGAGATTTTTTTTAAGATTTTATTTTTAAGTAATCTCTACACCCAATATGGGGATCGAACTCACAATCCCAAGATCAAGAGTTGAATGCTCCACTGACTGAGCCAGCCAGGCACATCAATAATGGGATTTTAATTAAGTGTTTGCCCTGTACTTAAAAGTCAAGAGTTTATTCTTCAGAATCAGACTGCCTATTTTTAATCCCAGATTGCACTTTCTAGATGAAGAAGTTGGGTGAATTATTTTATCATTCTGCACCATGATTTCCTTACTTGAGAAACTAACATATACTAGTACCTATCTTATGGAGCTATCACCATAAATGAAATGATATATGTGAAGACCTCAGAACAATGTTGGCATATAGCCAGTGTGTAGTAACTTTGTTATAATTATGAAAGTTTGTTGCTTAAATACATAGACTTGAGCTTTTAGACTCACTTTCAGATTCTTCATATACTTGCTATAAATTTTTGGTCAAATTACTTAAATTCTTATATCTCAGTTTTTTCTCATAAGTAAAATTGAAACAGTAGTAGCTAACACATATCATCCATGAGAATTAAGGAAGAAAAGAAAAATATAAACATATATATAACTCTTGTAGCACATATGATGTAAAGTAATAACTAAAAAATTATTCCTTCTTGGAACCTTTAATACATGTCCGGACATATTGTCAAATGTCTAGCAAGTGAATGGATGAACTATTTCCCTATTATTGCACATTGAAATTATTTTCAATTTAAGGATGATTCAAAACTTCTATTATCTCTCTAGTTTTATATAAATCAATACTAATAACTTATTGTTAATTTTAGAAATGAAATTACTATGCAAAATACATATTAATTGAGATATTTTGTAATTGCCTTCCATAATGTTATTCCAGTTATCTGCATTGTATGAGAGTTCTCAGCTCATTGAAAATGGTTATTTTTTAAAGCTCTGCTATTATAAAAGTTGAGAAAAATGGTATTAAAAAAAATGTTTGTCTTCTATTTCTTCTACTATTCCTTTTTTGTGTGTTAAAAAAGGCCTTATATTATTTTTCTATTGGCATGTTCATTTTTAAGTTTTTGATTTGAAAATCTATACTATATAGCAAGAATATTAATTCACTATCTTCCACAAATATTGTTAATCATTTTTTCCTGACTTATTATTTCTTTCTTTTACCATTCATGTTGAAACTCACTATTCAAGTAAAATATAATTATACATATTTTAATTTGAGACTAGTAGTAATATAACAACATTTTATATACATATTTTTATAAAAGAAATAGTTCACAAATATGCCAGAAATGGGTCTCTTGCTGAATATTATATTTATATCAGTGCTAATGTCCTCTGGATTGCTCCCATGCTGTGGCCTGGACCGTGATCACAGTTGAAATCATTTACACTTTTATAGTATCTGGAACTTATACAAGTGTAGTTCAGACATCAAGGTTTATCTACCCAACTAGCACCACAGAAGCCACTTATTATCTCTTACTCTGACCATCAGGTATATGTTAAAGTGTCTAAATTTAGTTCAGCTAATTTAAGCTCTATTAAGATGTGGATTACATGTGAAGTCATTTCTCTTTAGCTATAGTTATCAGTGTCAGAAGATTATTAGGGGAAAGGGCATGGACTTTATCTCTAGTCACAGATGGTGGGGATAGCAAAATGCTTGTGATGTGTAGAACTTTTTGACTCTATGCTCAAAAAGGCTGTCTCTCAAAGGAGCCTTGCTTTGGCAGGCAGGGTGACTGCTGAAAGCTTCAAGGTGGACAATATATTTCTTTGACATTATATCTGAATTACTGCCCTGAAGTGGAACAGGTCACTTAGTTGTATGTGTGAGCACTTAAGGCTTTGAAATAGAAAACAGCACTCATGTTTCAGAGACATTTATAAAGAGTTACAAATTTTACTTTCTCCAAAACTGCTGAAGAGAATACACTCTAATATGTTAAAACATGAAATTAGGGCATAAAAGAGCATTCAAAAAAGATTTAGTCATCACACAAATATTAATTAAAGGG
The DNA here is from genome assembly GCF_037043125.1 of Eumetopias jubatus. Taxonomy (NCBI): domain Eukaryota; kingdom Metazoa; phylum Chordata; class Mammalia; order Carnivora; family Otariidae; genus Eumetopias; species Eumetopias jubatus. The sequence goes on from NW_028274815.1 coordinate 47,555,810, forward strand.
TCAAACAACCATGTCATAAGCCATATTTGGAACATGGCCTGCCTCTGTGTACAGAAAAAGAAATGTATGGGCTCTAAAGTGTTCCCTTGAGTCTTCTTGAGTATTTTACTGTTTCCTTCTATTCTGTGTTAGCTCTGAAGACAGGAAAACTTAATCTTCTTTTCTGACCATGCTTAATCTAACAACAACCCTTTCCCTCAACTCTCTCCCTAATAAATATTACAAATGAATTTTGTGCTGTACATTATAGAACATTCCTAAAAATATAATCTCCACATTCAATCAGCTATGTGTATTGCGTGCCTATTATGTGCAAACTCTCACTTAGATATTAGACTTAAGAAAAGATGTATAAGACATATATAAGGGTAATGGAAAGTAGTTTCTTGAATTGTTCATGTGGTTGAGATTGGCTTTCTTTTGACTTGACTTGACCTTCATTCTCCTCAAAGCCCCTATCAGTTTAGGTATGCCTGTGTCAAGTCAGTGCTTCCAAATTTAAAAGCCCAAATAACCAGTATGAGTTATCTATAATTCCTCCATGCCCCAGTAAGCTTTGCTAACCCACCCCACCATCACCACAACTTTATAAAGTACTCTGTACACAGCCTGATCTTAGCTGGAATGCTGCTCTGATTAGGGGAAACTACATGAGAATTTGGCCAGTGGAATCATGACAGGCTGGTAATTGAAAGATGCTTCTCAATGACTATGAAACAGTAATAGTTTAATCGATAACATTATCATCTTTAGTGGTGAAATAGTATGGACATTCTAATTATATTGGGAAACCAGACAAGGCCAACTGGAATCACCCCTTTTATTTAATAGTGTTTTAGAAGTTTTAGCTGAGGAAACAGAAGAGAAAAAGAAATTTAAAGTATTACAGTGATGGCAGTCTGATTATTATTTTTAGATGATATGAGTTTTAACCAAGGAGAATCATAAAGGGGAGAGTAATTTGTCCAGAAAAAAATAAGTGAATACATAAAAATCAATATTTCCCATATAACAAGCATGTCCCATTCAAAAATATAATGGAGACATACCATACTTATATGTCTAAATCTCTGATCAAGATAATTACAATACATTTTATTAAGTACTTTAAGAAGATATAGGCAAGAAAAATTGCAAATCATTGAAACAAATGGATGGAATAAACACAAAGTAAAAATTGTGTGGTGAGGGTGTGATGAAATGGGTACCCTCACACCCTATTTTAGATTGTTTATATCATTCTAAAGAGTAATTTGTCAACACATAAAATTAAAAACATCATGTACTGATTGACTGGATAATACAGTTTTTTAGAATGTAAAAAAAATCAAGCATGTGTGCAGTCATATCTTCATGAAGCTTTATTTTTACTACTGGGAATTCAAAACAGCAAAAATGTCTGGGAATAAGGGACAGATCAAATACATTACAGGATTTTTAATAACACAAAGCATGATGCAACAGTAAATCTCAGATTGCAGTAAGATGTGCTTATCACTATGGAAATAGAATCATACATTTTAAGTGGAAAAATTAGATTATGAAACAGGTATTGTGTCATTTCAGTTCAGGGATGGTACATGAGACAGATATTTGAATATCTAATAGCCATTCCAAATTTGATGTAACTGAGGCAGTAAATGAACTGAGACCCAATATCCATTCTCCTTTTTTGCCTACAGGGATTGAACTTCTAAATTTTAGCTGGTCACAGGTTTACCAGCTAAAGATGGCATAATCCAGCTTCCCTTGTAATTAGGTGTATCCCTGTGACATATGGTGTGCATGTGGATGTGATATGCGCAAATTCCAAGTCACTGCTCTGAAGGAAGATGGCACGTTTCTCTTTCTTCTTCCATTTTGCTTCTTAGCATTTGGATGTGGTCTTAAAACATCTTAAACCAAGTGAAGGGCAGAGCAAAAAGGTAGATGGATTCTGGTTCCCCACTGCTGTGGAGCTTTCAGATAAGCCCCCAGATTTGTATGCATGGACTTTTACAATAGAGATTGTGTTGGTTATCAATGGACTGACCCTCAGATTCAAATCACCCTTCTATGATAATGGATTTGAACCTTGTAAATATTTCTTCTTTGTCAGTCAACACAAGGTTAATTTAGTCAATAGAGGCCCCCAGATGAGGAAGAAGATTTCTGGTTCTAGTTTACTTCTCTGGACAGGCTCTTGCAATACACTGTAGCTAGCAGCGCCCAGTGGCCAATGGGCACCTCAAAGTGTGGATTTCCAGCAGATCAGGTTATGATCATAGGTCCCACCATTGAGATGGGCTTCCTCATTTCAAAGAGGATGATGAAATCTGGGAGTAGCTGAAGCCACTGGTGGTGCTGAACCAAAGACAGGAAGAACACATTTACTGACAAAGGCAGCCAGGGCACACAAATAATCAGAAAGCCTTGGCCTACAGAGTTATTTGGCAATGGATATTTGATCATGAAGTCTCTAATAATATAATAGTTGGGCAACCCACTGGAGTATTGTTTGATCAATGTAACAGGAAACCCTAAGTCTGGTAGCCAAAAATCTGACTTGAATAATCACCATGGAGAGTCACAGCCTCTCATCCAGTTTCCTGTCCTAAGTCAATTCACAGACCCTATATTGAAGACTGAGTCTCTGAGGAAGGTACTTGCACTATTGCCAAAAGTACCCACCATAATAAATCTTCCTCCAAGCCTTTTTCCAAGAAGCCCATTTACTAGAATGACTATACATTGGAGAAAAAGAAATATCCAGACTTTTCAGAGATTACTGATTCTGATTTGATGCTCATACCCACCAAAAGGCCTCAAATGCCACTGTGTTCCAGTGAAATCTGGTGAAGAAGTATGTGGGTGGACCACTTCGAATGGGCACAACTGTGAAGATATTTGTGTCCTCAAAGGGCATCCACTACATGGGAGACTCTTACTAATCAAGTGGACAAAATGACATTTTATACACACACACACACACACACACACACACACACACACACACCTTGTGGCCATGGTGACAAGGTTAGAACCTATGCATTGGGTTCAACAACATGGTCTTCTCCTCACCAAGGATGACCTGGCTGTCACACTTCTAAGTAGAAGTAGAGAGGAAACCTCACTGGAATAGACTTTCCAGAATAGATTCTGGAAAGAGATTTGCCTTCACTGCTCCCATGCTCCTGCCAGCACCACCATCCGTGGACTCGAAGAACATTCCCCATCACGGCGCTTCTAACAAGAACTCATCTTACGACAAAGGAAGTACAACACTGGGTTCATAGCCATAGAATTAACTGGATTGCCACCTTCCCTACCACCAGGAAGCAGCTAGACTAATGAAAGGTGGAATAGCTTACCAATGATTCAGTTACGGTTCCAGACGGGAGAAAACATGCTGAAAAGATGGGCTTACATAGTGGAATGTATATGATTTGAGTCAGATACATTATATAGCACTTTCCCTTATATAGCCAGAATACATGAATCCAGGAATAAATGGGTCATAGAATGGCATGGCTCCTTCCACTAATGTACTCAGTAACACACTTGCAAAATTTTTGCTCCCATCCTGGCAACCTTGAACTCTGCTGATTTGGACTTCTAGACCCATTTCCTTCTCAGGATATTTGTGCCTACTGACCCTCTGCCCAGTGGACTCTGCCAAGATACCCATATGATTAGCTCCCTCACATCACATATGTCTGCTCAGATGACAACCTATTTTAGGGAAATTTCCATGACCACTCTAAAAAAATGATAACCCCTTACCATCACTCTCTAATACCTTTCATGAGTTATTTTGTTTCCATCTTATGTATTTATTTGTCCATGAAAGTGAGGGTTTTGTTTTATAAACAACCGAATCCCTAGAATCAAGATTCGAGTTTTTCATCCTCAGCACTACTGAAATTTGGGGCTCAATAATTCTTTGATGTGGGAAGCTGTTCTGTATTATAGGATGTTCAGCAGCATCCCTGGCCTCTTACTGACTAGATGGCAATAGCATTTCTACCCTAAACTATGACAATCAAAAATAGTTCCAGATGATGCCAAATGTCCTCTGGGGGGCAAAATTGCCTCTATTTGACAGCCCACTGATCTTGATTAGTAAACTGAACAGTTAGATCTTTATAATGTATGAATGACTTAAATATCTGAGTATATGTACTTAGAAAAGATTGGAATGATGTGCACTGAAATGCTAATTGTGGAGAGATTATTTGTGCGTGTGTGCTTTTCATATTTTGAAAATTCACTTCAGAGTCTCTGTATTGCTTTGACAAGAAAATTCACTCCAGGGTCTCTGTATTTCTTGCAACAGTCCCCTATTAGCTCCCAATTTCTAGTTCCTCCAGTCTGTTTAACACTTCTCTGTTATTGAGGATTCTTTGTCTGAAAAGTTTGGGTTCTCAAACTTATGTAGACAGCATGATTGTTTTCCTTTGCACTCCAAAGTTCTAATCAGGTATGCTTGTTTCCCCTCCGTCTGTTTTATTCTTATTCCCCAGGAGAAGGTCACAGAAAACACTATATATCTGCAAAGTGCATGATCATTGTTTTTACTGTTAATGGTTATTAAAAGCCAAAGGTAACTTCACAAAAATAACTTAACAAGCCAACTTGGCCATTAATATTCACATAACTAGAGTCCTTTGGCCTTCCTAAAGATAAACCTTCTCAATCAAGTAAAAGGCAGAATACAGCAATGAGATGATTAATTCAAACATTATCAGGTGCTGAAAGACATAATGGATGGAATTGGAAGTTTTATCAATTAGTCTTCACTTTCCTCTAAGATATGCCTTTGGTCATTGCTATATTATTTTAATCTTTAGAAAGGGGTGTTACACATTTATTTTTTTATATATTAAAATATCAAAGTAACTGCTTAATATCTACAGTGCTAATTTAGTATTTAAACTTACTTCTACTCCTAACTGTATTTTCTTTGTATATTCCTTATTCAAACTAAGAATATTCCTGTCCTCCTAGATATCCAGATTTGAATCATCCGTGGGACCATTCTCTGATGTTCACCCACAGTGATGATCCCCTCCAGCAGAGTGTCCCCATTACATCCATGCTGCTCACTTTTCTTTACCATTCTACTGCAGCCACTGTAGCCAGACATTCACCACCATCATCCCCCAATAACTTACTAACAGCCTTCTGTTAGTACATCTCCTCCCTTCCTCTAATGACAAGTACAGTGTTGCTAAGTGCGCCTCCCGCAAACAGGCCACCCTTCTCCCTCTTCTCAGATCAGGAACAGGTATCAGCCGGGCACTACACAGAGCCTCAGCTCTTTAACCCAACGTCTGAGAGTCTCTGCTAACACACCCTGAATACAGTTCCCAAACCTGTTTCTCCTTCACTTCTGCCATAAACAAGTAGATCCATATACTTTCCAATTGTCATATCCAAAAAAAAAGAAAACCTAAAATGTTCTTATATAACCATTACATGTCCAAATCCTACTGTTGTCTTAAACTCTCTACAAACACACCCTTTTCCATGATGCTTTTGATGCTTCCACCATATGCAAGTGGCATCCCTGTCTTCTGAGTTTCTGAAATAATTTCATCTTCACATATCTTACGGCAGTTGTTACTTTCTACCTTAGAGTGTAGTTATTGGTATAGATCCCGTATCTATTCTGCTCTAGTTTGGAAGTTTCTGGAAGTTTGCATATGCTTGCAGATTGTTGTTTCCTTTCCACAGTCTTGACCATAATAGGTGCTGAATAAATGTATTTTCCAGGCATAGAATTGAGATCTAAAGTTTGTCAGTAAATCTTAGGGCCTCATTAAGATTCATTCATGTGAAATCAAATTGGCATATCTTTCTTTCCCTTATTCAATCTTGAATAGGAGTACCCTAAATTCTGTTTGGTTGCAATTATTAACTCCAAGCACAAAGAAGTCAATGCCAAAGAGAATATAACCCAGAGGAAACCTCACTCTATTAAAATGGATCAACTCTGCTTGATAAAGCCATTTTCTAATTTTGTGATCTCTAAGACCTGCCCTATAACCTTCTCTCTAAGATTATACTTCTGCCTATTCCTTTGTTTCTCTTACTTACCCTAAACCTAACCTGTATTTGTTAAGACCAGTAAAGTCCCAGAACTGTGCTTAGCTGGACTTCTAGGCCTGGCCAGCCCTATGCCCTTTGTACCTCATGAGTTTGATGTGCAAATACTCTGTGTCTTCAGTTGAGGAAATTTGAAGTACTTTTCTTATACTCTTTTTTGTATGATTTAATGATCCTTAAGTAATGTGCTTTTAATTCAAAGGAATATTCTGCATGTCTAAAAAGGTAGGCAATAGCTATTTGCTTCAGATATTTCCTCTTTGTGAGAGTGTCAGGTACATGCTTATTTTTTCCATACACTTTCTATTCAAAATACTTTTGGAATGCATACAAGAGAAATTACCAAAAAAAAAAAAACATCAGACTACATTAAATATCTTGCTCATTACAAACCACTGCTGCTGGTCTTCTCACAACTTAAAAATGGTGCTCACAACTAGAATGTGTCCTTTCATAAATATTATAACTAAATTCACTTCACTTCCAGCAGACACTGAGGAAATCAACAAATATCTTAATGTGATCAGCAACTTTCCTGGGTTTATTTCAGAATCCCTATATTACACATACAATAATGGCTGACACTTTGATTTCATACTTGGGGCTAATAAAAGCCAGATATTGGAGGAAGCAGTGCTTTCAGTGATCAGTACATTCTTTGGGTACATTCATTTATGCCATTTTCTTCTAAAATGTTATTGAAATAATATAAGAATTTTTTTAAGTTTATATTTCATAGAAACTAGGGAAAGCTACAATGAATATATTCCAAATATGTTTGAGTTTCTGCAGATTATAATGTAAGCAAGATAAGATCGAGGCCAGGATCAAAAATCTCACAACTCATACACATAAATGTATTGCATACTTGCATAATGAATTAGAAAAAAAACTCTGGAAGTAGAAATTCTTATACATCCTCCACTTGAATGGGAATTTGGCAACACAGGCTTCATAAAGGAGACAGTCCTTTTCAGTATCTAGGTAGACCATGCTGTTATTGACAGGAACAGAGCATGTTAAGTAAAGAAAAAATATTGACATGCTTTGCTCCTAACAAGGCCAGAAGTATGTCCATAAGAGAATAACAAATTTTCCTACTTAAGTGTCCAGCTATCAGCTAATATAAAAAAATAAATTCAAAGACATGAAAAATCGTCTTGTGATGTGTATCAAAGACAGCAAACTGTTCCCCAAAATGCATGCTTCTTGTTTAATATATAGCAATATAGAGTTATTGCTGGTAAGTGGCTGCCCAGCCAAGAATTATATTCCCCACATTTTTTATTGTATCTAGGTCATGTGACTGGTGCTCTCCAGTGAAATGTGGAAAAATGTAAGATATCTCAACACTGGGTGTAGGTATTTAAAAAGGATATGTTCCTTCTTTACTCTTTACTCTTTTATCTGCTGGCTAGATGCAGAAGACTCTGTTATGGTCCATCCAAAAATAAATTGATCCCAAGTCTTTAAATTGTCATGGAAGGAAAGCCTCTTGTTGACCAGTAACACCTGACTAGTTCTAAGTAGAAATTCATTAATTTTTGCATTGAGACATGGAAATGTAGTTTATTTGCCATATCATCTAGGTGTTGCTTTCCAGCTGTTTCTCACAGACAAGGAAACTCGTGATATGGCTGAGTAAGACAACAATTCTAGATGTAACAACGTTACAGGGACTCCTTGGTAGTTTCTGCTTCACCTGCTGAGGAGCCATTCTTAGCATCTTGTTGAAAAGTCAAATAGACAAATATCAGAAGTGCAATACTTAAATAAGTTGAGCAATATAGATTTTTGCTAAATGTTCTTGGGGAATTGAAAAAGAGGATCATATTTCACTGTATTGGAGAACTTTAAAATTGCCTGTACATGTCAGTTCCAACACTTAGTCTTCCTGTGACAATGGTCTTATCTCTGTTCTTTCCTACTGACCCTTCTTTGACCACTTTGTTGCTTGATTTTCCTAAACCATGAGTTCCTTTGCATTTCTAGAACCAGAGTTTCCCACGTTCCACACCACTGACATCTTCGACTGGTTAAATCTTTGTCATGGAGAACTGTTGAGTGGATTGTAGGTGGCTTAACAGCATCCTGGCCTCTGTCCACTAGATACTAGTAGCTCCCTACAGTTGTGACAAGCAAAATGTCCCTAAACATTACCATAATTCCCCGGAGATGCAAAATAGTCCCTCCTCATTACATGCAGAGGACTTCAGACCTCTTTCCTGCTTCTCTCTCTCACATTCTCTCATTCACATCCTGAGTCATCAACAAAGGATCTCACTTTTTCAGAACGTGTGTGTGATCTGGACATGAAAGAACCAAAGGCTCACACTATCTAGGCAAAGAGTCAGCTCAGTCTTCATGACAGTGAAATCATATATACATATTATGCATATATGATATAAAATGAAAGAAATCACACAAAAGTAACACTGGACATACAAAAAGTATATGCTAAGTCAGAGAGGTCAATTGGAAGAATGATTCCCTTACAAATAAGACTTACTCAAAGGAATAAATAAAATTTGGAAAGTCTCTAACATAAAAAAGATTTATTTATGACCTAGAGTCAGAAGTCATGGAGGAACAACAGAATTGCTTGGAGATTAAAGACAAAAATTTAAAATTCCATGGAGAAACTGAGCAACAATTTGGAAATGTAGATATTATATGATCAGTTCAGTATTCTTTCCCTGAAATTAAAAAGAACATAATAAAGATAAGAAAATGCTGCCCTTAATATGACAGAGTTGAAGAACAAATATAACAAATTTGGTATTATATAATAGAAATCCCAGACTAGAACACGGCAGACAGAAGAGAAGGAGTAATCAAAGAAATGACAAAAAAATCTATTTTGTTTATTATCCTTGAACATTCTAGTCATATCGAATTATCAGAGAGATATAGTAACATAAGCTTGTGAAAGTTTAAAACTTTATGTAAAAATATTATCTAACAATTATAGTCAGCAAAATAAGCGAACTTCATAGTTAAAAGGTGAGAAATTCTGCCGCACAGAAATTGCTCACATTTTTAAATTAGTACCACAGAAACAAAACTAAAAAAATAAAATTGACATACAAGAAATCTTGGTGAGAAGAAAGTAATATTTTAAAAGATGTAGAAATTATTGACAATATTCAATTTTTTTAAAAAAGTTATAACTCTGGCATGAAATTCCCTTAGTGTCTGATAGTAGGGATAGACATTTTAAATTTCTTGTCTTATATTCTAGAGGAAGAAACGAAAGCTCATTTTCTCTTAGGCTTTTCAGAGAAACACATGATAAAATGTTAAAGTTAGCCATTAGACAACTGGGAAGAGAGTGCATGACTCCCAAGAAAATAGAAGCATGGGGCGCCTGGGTGGCTCAGATGGTTAAGCATCTGCCTTCGGCTCAGGTCATGATCCCAGGGTCCTGGGATCAAGTCCCGCATTGGGCTCCCTGCTCCTTGGGAGCCTGCTTCTCCCTCTGCCTCTCTCTCTCTCTCTCTCTCTGTCTCTCATGAATAAATAAATAAATAATCTTAAAAAAAAAAGAAAATAGAAGCATGAAGAATATTAAGATAAGTGAAGGAATAATAGAGAATTAGTAAAGAAAACTTGGAGGAAAAAAAGATAAATTAAAGAATTAGTAAGAATATGATAAATAAGAAAATAATATAAATATAAATATAAACAGTCATAATTAAAATGTGTGTGTATGTGTGGGTGAGGGGGGAATTACATTGTTTGTTAAAAGAAGGTTTTACAAATCCAGCTGTATGATGTTAACAAGTATTGGACCTAAAAACACATGGGCTGAGTGGTTGAAAACAAAAGAACGTGAAAATAAAGGCCAGACAAACACTACATAAAGGAAAGAAAATGGAATTCAAGGAGAAAACAAAATTGTGAATGGTGTTGAGGATGAGTCACATGGTATGGTAGTTAATGAGCATCATTCTGGAACCAGCCTGTGTGGGTTTGGGTCCAGGGTGGCTCTTTGCTTGCAAGCTAAGAGTAACTGGATATTAGCTTTTTTTTTTTTAAGATTTTATTTATTTATTTGACAGAAGGAGAGCGAGAGAGCACCAAGCAGGGGATCTACAGAGGCAGAGGGAGAACCCACCTCTTGGCTGAGCAGGGAGCCCGATGTGGGACTCTATCCCAGGACCTTGGGATCATGACCTGAGCTGAAGGCAGACGCTTAACCCAATGAGCCACTGAGCCACCCAGGCACCCCCAGATATTCACTCTTTATATCAGGTATCTCCTCCATAAAACTGGAATAATAATGACACATAATACTATTGATCTACTAGAGTTAAAAAGTACTTAAACACTGCCTGTTGTTTAGGGAGCTCAGTAAATGTTAGATATTATTCAGGGGGCATCAAAGGTTTAATTTATTAAGACACATAGTAATGATAAATGCTCTGTGGGCCTAACAAAATATTGTTGCAATACATTAAAAGTTTTTTGATAGTTATAAAAATTAATTGACAAATCCATTATTATAATGAGGTCCTTTTAATTCATCTCCCCCTGAAACAGAGAAAATACATTTTTAAAAAATTATAGAGTGAATTGTAATAAAGCAATTAACCAGCTTAGGGTCATAGATAAATATAATTGTGTATTTCAGAATGAAATGCTCTCTCTCTCTCTCTCTCTGGCAAATAAATAAAATCTTAAAAAAAAATAAAAAATAAAATGAAATAGAAATAACATAATTACAAATATATGAAATAATATAGAAAAAATGTAGACTTGGTTAATATAAACAATCTTATTTTATAAGATTAATAAAATGGACAAGCTATGAGGAAATCTGATAAAGAAAAATGCAAGAAGACCATTCATTTCAGAATGCTAGAAATAAATTTGTATTCAAGTAAATTTAGGCCATTCAATAAAGCAGATCACATATTGGGCATTAAAGAAACTCAACAATTTTCTCAAAGCAGAAAACACGTAGGCCATTTTTCTGAACATTATGAGAAAAATTGGAAATTTGCACCAAAAGAGTAGTATTTCTTCCCTGCCCCTCCCTCCAATTTTATGTATCTGGAAAATAAGAAACATGCTACTAAATTTTTCTTGGGCTAAAGAAGAAATGAAATGAAAATCAGAAAGTGTTTTAAAGTGATGGCAATGAGATCACTATATATTTAAACCATCAGTGTCCAGGATGGCATTCAGAGGAAATGTACAGCCTTCAATGTATGTAATAGAAAATAAGAAAGACTGAAAATATAACAACTAAGATTTCAATTTAAGAAGTTAGAAAAAAACAAAATAAACTTTAAAATAGAAATAACAGGGATGCCTGGGTGCTTAGTCAGTTAAGTGTCTGCCTTCGGCCCAGGTTATGATCCCAGGGTCCTGGGATCAAGTCTCACATGGGGCTCCTTGCTCAGCGGGGAGTCTGCTTCTCCCTCTGCGTGCTGCTCCCCCTGCTTGTGCTCTCTCTCTCTCTCTCTCTCTCTGGCAAATAAATAAACTCTTTAAAAAAATAAAAATAAAATAAAATAGAAATAACATAATAATTACAAATATGTGAAATAATATAGAAAAAATGTAGACTTGGTTAATCTAAACAAGCTTATTTTATAAGATTAATAAAATGGACAAGCTATGAGGAAATCTGACAAAGAAAAATGGAAGAAGACCAAAGCAAACAAACAAACAACAACAAACTGGAAATGAGGAAACAGACATAAATACAAATACAGAATAGTTATAAAAAACAAGAAAATGCTACAGGCAAATTTGTGTCACTAAATTTCAATTAAATTAATATTTTTGATACAAAATACATTAACCAGGACTTATTAAATGCAATGAGAATTAATATACCTAAATAAACAAATCATCATAGAATTTGAAAAAAAGTTCAACAAAACAACTTACCTCTAACATGGATATCAGTTTTAGACAGTTTGTAAATGAGTTTTACCAAAACGTCAACAAACAGATAGTCTCAATGTTAGAAATGTTGGAAAAACAGAAATTAAAAAAAAATACTCAACTCATTCCATAATGCTAAAGCAAACTTGAAATCAAATCCAAATGAATAGCTCACAGAAAGGAAAATCCATAGATCAATCAAAATTATAAACCTAGAACCTGAACTTTTAACCAGGAGGCTTTTTCTCAAGAATGAAACATTTACATGAGTTCCTATGCTCAAGATTAAATCTTTTAAAAATATGATTATCTTAGTAGAAGATAAAGAATTTTAAAAACGCCTGTTTCTGACTTAAAAGTTAAATAAAATTCAAAAGACTTATTAAGCTAAGGATAGGAGGGCTATTTCTAAGCCTTAGATATTTATAACAAACCCAGAACAACAAATATATGCCATTTTTGTTAAACTGAGGGGGGAGATAAAGATGTCTCTATATGACTTTCATTCAGAACCTCTCAGATAATGCAATCATGTTTGGAAAGTAATAAAATATCTAAAGACAGGAAAGACAAACACAAAAATATCAAATTAACTAAAATATCCAAACACTGAGAAGCTTCCCTTTTTTTAGAAATGAATGTCACAGTGTTGGTGATCCTGATATATCATTGTGTAATAATTATGATTGAGATACAGTATTAGGGAGAAAAAGAGAGGGAGAATGGGGGTGGGGGGCGGGTAGGAAAATGATGAGAGACAAGTAGAGGCAAAAGGAGAGACATCTCTCCATAGAAATTTCTGGGATAGAGAAGTGGGGAAGTAGAAGGGAAGAAATGACAGAGAAAGAAACAGTCAAGAAAAGAGAGAGACAGAGAAACAGGCTCCAGGCTAGTGTGGACAGATGGGAACTGCCCTTAGTTTGATATAATTTTTAAATAAGTAGAGTAACCAAAATATTTTCCTCTCTAGAAATTTGTAAAGAAAGCACCTGAGTTGCTCCCCTCTCTCACTGCCCCCACCCTCCCACCCACTGCTTCCCCCCTGCTAAGACAATTTTAAACTAGACATATGTTCTTTGTCTTACATTTTCTAGTTCTTTTTCTTTTATTTAACAGAGGTATAGAGAGGACTAACCTAGCAGCCAGACCACCCTAGTACTTTCAGGTTTTGCATCCATAAGCAGGTATCTTTTCCTCGCATTTGCCCCCTTTTGGTGGTGGGGCTTATTGCAGGCATATTTGTTTGGTATTTGTTCCTACTTATTTCTGCATTTGGGGCATCCCAAGTTCTGTGATTTTCTTTATGCCAATTACCTGATTTTCATTCTTGGCTGAGTGATACTGAAAAAGTCAAAGAGTCTTCCATAAAGTGCGAATTACAATAAAGCTTGTTTTACAGTTTTGTTTTATCAGTCACTAAGATTATGCTTTGCAAAATGCTAAACAAATATTAGTTATTTTTAGAATGTCAGCATATCTTAGTATACTCTCCTCTGCTACCAGGCACAGCCACTGAGTTATTATCAATAAATTACCAACAACACTTCAACACAGCTCTGAAGTTTCACCTGAATAACTTCCAAATTATAAAACACTAAGAACGTAAAAAAAGGGAGAAAATGAAAATATTGAATGATATCACAGAATCATTCAACTTGAGATATAAATCTGTACCTCATATAAAAATGAATCACTTCAATTTCAGGGCTCTGGTCTGCATTAATGTCCAGCTTGCTAGGGAATGAACGTGGCACAATTCCAGATATTATCAATATATATCAGAGACACAATTTCTTGACTTTTAAATAAAATAGGAGGGGCGCCTGGGTGGCTCAGTTGGTTAAGCGACTGCTTTTGGCTCAGGTCATGATCCTGGAGTCCCGGGATCGAGTCCCACATCGGGCTCCCTGCTCAGCAGGGAGTCTGCTTCACCCTCTGACCCTCCCCCCCTCATGTGCTCTCTCTCTCTCTCATTCTCGCTCTCTCAAATAAATAAATAAAATCTTTAAATAAATAAATAAATAAATAAATAAATAAATAAATAAAATAGGAAACAAGATCATGGCTTTGTTTAAGCTGCTAATGAATCTAACCGTAAGCCCACAGCAGAAGTTAGAAAGAGCTGGGGGGAACCCAGAACTGAAGACAAAATTGTGAAAGACTTTTGGGGAATTGGAAGCTGGTCAGGTCGTTGTGAAGGAAGAAAATGGGGACCCAAGGTGGAGGGGGGCCAAGAGCCAAATGAGAGACTAGGCTGTGGAAGAGCTTTCTGGTGTGTTCAACTCTCTCTTTATGCAAGTGGGGTGGATCTTTGCTTTCCTGGAAGGCATCGAGGGCAAGTGAACATAAAGAGGAGATGGCAGCATCCACAAATGCAGTCCAGCTAGGGAGAAAGAACAGGTGGCCAGCTTGGTCCTGCCTCCCCCAAGCCCAACCCCAGGAACCACATACTGTCAACCTAGGGAAGGAGCATTTGGAAAATTGGAGCGTGGGTACTGCTGGTTCTCTGATGGGCAAGGCCACCTGTCAGAAGTGGAGTTGAGACCCAATGGAAGTACCAGTTCTTGGACCTGAATTCTTGTCCCAAAGATGCTTTTAAACTCACTTTGACAGGCGTAGTGTAGGACTGTAGCTTCCACTGTTTCTCCAGAAATAAAGCCAAGAGGGCTGACATCCCAAGAGAATAATAAATCACAGGGGAAAATGACAAGATATTTGTGAGCTCAAGATCTAGGGAAGACTTTATCAAAAAAAGAAAAAGGGGGGCAGCTGGGTGGCCCAGTAGGTTAAGTGACTGACTCTTGGTTTCTGCTCAGGTTGTGATCTCAGGGCATAAAATCAAGCCTGAATCTGGCTCTGTGCTCAGCACGGACAGAGTCTGCTTGAGTTTCTCTCTCCCTCTCCCTCTGCCCAACCCCCAAATAAATAAATAAGTCTTTAAAAGAAAAAAAAGAGAGAGAGAAAGTAAGTAATAATGAATCATGAAAATTTTGAGCTTAAACTAAGCACAGAATATATATTTTTACAGATAAGGCATAAAATCACGTAGCAGACACATAAGCTGTATAATAAGAAGAACTGTTTGGAGATACTGGTATAAGTAACATAAAATATGACATAGAGAAATTAGGCTAGAATAAAGAAAAAAAATTAGTAACTGGAGGATAAAGTCAAGAAATACTTTAAAAAAGGCATACATAAAGATAGAAAGAATGGCAAAATAAGGGATAAGCCTAGAGATAAGGATTATAAAAATTGAAGTGTCATTAGCCATAGGATATATATATACCAGAACAGAAAAAAGTAAATAGGAAGAAATAAATATTTGAAAGAATGGTTTAAAAAGTCTTCAGTTTAAAAGATGAAAAATACATATATAGTATTAAACAGAAAGGTAAAAGCCCACACTTGTATCTATTGTTATAATAATTGAGATAATCTAGTACAGAAGACATTTTAAAAGCTTCTAGAGAGAAAAATGCAGATAGCTTACAAAAGTACAAGCATCAGATTAAAATCAGATTTCTCAATGGCTACGCTGCATGCCAGACGGTAATGGAATAATATTTATGTGTTGATGGAAAAGAAATTTGAACATACATTTTTATCCAGTAAAGCTATAATTTAAGTGTGAGGGCAAAATATTATTCTCAGGCATATAAGACTTCATAAAATTTACTACACAAAATTTTCTCTGAAAACACTCTTAGAGAAAGTATTCAAATGAATATAAATGGATTCAGGAAGAAATAAGATTTAGGAGATAACATTGAATAAGTAGGTCAACAAAGCTTTATAGTGGTCTAAATAAACAGTGTCCCCAAATTAAGAAAAGAGCAGAAAAGAGAGTTGGTAAGGTTGGGGGTTTAGCAGATAGAAAGCAGAGAGAAGAAGAAAATGGATATTGACGTCCTTAAGAAAAAGATGGGAAGAAATACACATATGTATGCAAAAGCTATACATGTGTGTGAGTCACCAAGAGAAAAATCAAATGAACAAACTTTCAAACCAGAGAAAGAAAATTTGAATTATTTAATGCAGTTTGGAAAGAAGAATGAACACATAGTAACTAGAGAGTCCAAAATATATACGTGATAGAGAAAACTTGATATACAAAAGCAGAAGCAAGTCCTACTGTCATAGTCATTATAATAAATGTAAAAGGGCTAGACTACAAAATAAGAAGATAAAGCCTCTCTGATTATATAAACCATACACAGGTCAGCCAAGACAGCATTTTCAATATTAGGAAAAATATAATTTTAAGTAATAAACATAAAAAGAGAAAATACGGGGAGTGCTATACTAGTTAAAGGAATAACAAGAAAGAGGTTATCAAAAAAATCTGAATGTATGTAAACCTAGCAATAAAATTATAAATAAATCAATCTGTTAGAATTAAGAGATTTTAATATTCTCTCAGTACTTGGAAGCTAATATACCAAAAATATAAAAATTGAGCAAACTGTATAAGATACAAAAGCAAGAGGGAACATTTTCAAAAACTGAATCTGCTCAGGGTCACAAAATATACCACATATAGTTTACATACACACACACACACACACATTACTATAGTGCAATAATATTAGAAATCAACAAATGTAAAGGAAATATATTACAGCTACAAAATTTCACACATTAAAAAATTCTGTTAAATAATTCTTCACTGAAGAAGAAATACTTATTGAAATAATGAATAAATGAAGTAATTTAAAGTAACCATCGTGGCCTACAGCTAAGGCTTTGAGGAAAATATCTGTGCAATTTAAGAAGCTATGAGCAGAGCAACAAAGTAAATGCCAAGAAACAAGGAGGTTAGAAATAATAAAGAATGACCAATAAGGGTAAGAGTAGAAATCAAGATTCACTTGGAATCTTTGCTATCTAAAGTCCGGAGCAGAACAGATTTGCCCAGTAGGGAGAACTTTCATTAATCAACTGTAAAAGTACCTAATAAGACACAAAGCTTAAGACATATTACATCATTGTGTAGGTTTTATCTATGAATAGAAAATCCATCTATGTAAATCATTCTGTTAATGGGCTAAAGGAGAAGAATGGCATGATCATTTTAATTGACACAGTAAAAGTACTTGATAAGGTTCTATCCTAATCTCTGATATAAAACACCAAAAAAATAAGGAGTAAAAGGGAGCATGCCTATTTTGAAAAAGCAAAAGCCTAACCCTGACTGACAGTAGCAAAACTTCTGATGCATTACCTTAGGATGAGAAATAGGGAATTCCCTGCATTCACGATGTGTAGTTGGGAGCTGAAGAAAGCTTAGATGTTGCTTATTAGGGGGAAAAGGATAATAGAAATTTTGTCTTGGGAAAAGATGGAATACTAGAAAGCAAGTCAAAAGTGAAGAAGAGTAGCAAGTTTAAAGTCAGCAACTGACAAAGACCTACAGCACAACACTACTAAATATGAATTTGGAAAACCCACAAATATAAGAATATCCTTTTCAAAAATGCATGCATCACTACAGTAGGTTTGTTGACTATAGAGCCAGAGTCCAGTCAAGCAAATGGAATCCATGTCAGGTAGTTTAACATAGGAAATACAACTCAGAGAACTGGTAGTGTAATTGTCAGAGGCAAGCACTGAAAACTGGAGAAAATGCAATAATTGCAGAAACTACTGCACATTAGGATGGAGGTGCAGAGGCAAAGAGCCAGGCCACATAGGGCAGCTGGAACCTTAGAAGAAAAGGCACTCAGAGGTATTCTCATGGAGCCTGTGGAGATGGCAACTGGAAATGTGAAGGGGGTTCCCCCAGCGGTGCCAGAACAGATCAGCTCTGTAATTTGCAGGGCTTAGTGCAAAATGGAAATGCGTGACCTCACGTTTAAAATAATAATAATTATTATTATTATTTTTATAATTTTTATTTTTTATTTTTATTATTAATATTATTAAGAATTCTTAAGATATAAGAATTCCAAGATCGTGGCAGCAGAGCATTAAACCAGGTGTGGGGTCCTTCCGTGTGCAAGGCCCATAAAACTGGCCCCAGCTGGACGTCTGGGGAGGCAGGGAACATGGTGGGAACTAAAATCAGGCAAGGGCCGCTGCCCAGCAAAAACTGGGGTCACAGCCAACATTGCCGAGAGCAGAGAGACAGGAGTACAATCACCCTGCTCTTCCCTCCCCTCCTTTCTGGTGTTCTTCCCTCAGTGCTTCTCATGGACCCAGCCTCACCGGACATGAGCTGGTAAGGGAGCCTGGACATGTATTTCACATGGGGTGAGTTCCTCGTGTTAGAAAGCAGACCAGGGAGGGGAAGGGCACTGGATCTGAGACTCATCTAGGGCCTTTACAGAAGAGGGAAACAAAGGAGCTAGGAAATGGAGGCTGAAATAATAATAAAATGAGGGGTAAGTCCTATGCAGACCAAGGCTACCAGCGCACCGTTTGAACTAAGCAACTGTGTGTCTGAGATAAACGATGACAAAACAATAACGTTATTAAAAATAATAAAAGTAACACTAATGGGATGAAAACTCGAATAATAAAATTTTTCAAACCAGCCAATCTTCTGTAATGCTCACTTAATTGTTTTAAATTTGGTCTGTGGGAGCTCAGAGAACCAATTGCTCTGAATTTTGATAAATCCATAGTATGTCCATGGGACCATGTTGTTTCTATTAGCTAAAGACTAGATCCAAGTTCAATGTAAAATAGCAGTGACTTAGATGAGACAATTTGCTTGACATTTTAAAATTGTTAATTGTTTCTCCAAGTCAAGAAATGGTCAGGACCCAGATTATTCAATACGCTAAAGAGGCCAAAGGAGTGATAGAAGAGAAACACATATCCAGGGCTCAGTATGTATCGGTGGTCTGCTTTGCATGGGTGGGCCCATCTAATATCTCAACAACGGCATGTGGGAAGTATTAAGGAGTAGCTCATTTTATAGATGAACCGCTCAATGAACAGAATTGTTAAAAGCTTGCCCATATCACATTACTAACAAGGGGCAGAGTCAGAATTTGAACTCACTCATCTTCCAGGTAAAATAAATTAGAGAGATAATAAATTGATCAATAGATAGGTGGCCTTTGCCTTCTAAATTCTAGTGCTCATCTTCTCTTTAAGAAAACTGGCTTGGTGACACACCAAAGGATCTAAGAAGTAGTCTTCCCTCTGCATAGAGCAGAGTCAGGACCGATGGGCAGGAAGATTCTTATCTCTGTCAGTCTCCAGCCTTGCTTGGTCCTGTGTGATTTTCCAAAAGCAGGGATGCCTCAACCATAGTAGAGGGTTGCTCCAAATATGACCTACCAGAGTCCACAGGAGATAATGGGATTTTAGATAAATCAAAGAGAGAAACCAAAGAATACAGGCTGCTTGCTTCATGTCCGGATATATAAGTCCTTTATTTCTTTTACTGAAAATATGATACCCCACCTATCTTTATAGCCTGGGACTCCATTTTATCTTTCTATCTATGAGATGGGCTGCTCCTTTAAAATACCTTGGAGGTGGGCACCAGTTTCTCCCGCTGGTTGATCGAAATGTGATATGTAATCAAAGCTATTAAAATATTAAAAGTTCCATTATTGTGTATTGATCAGGATGAAAAAACAGTGGCTAGTAAGATTAAAGGCAATTTTTTTTAAAAAAAGAAAAGGAACTATCCAACTTTCTGGCCTTTGTCAATGAGCACCTTGTTGTCTATACTCATTACACATAGAATTTGTTAAAAGTTTATATTCATATTGTTATAAAAGTGCTCTGTTGATTAACTTGCTCAGTAATTACAAGCTGAGCTTTCCAGTAAATCCCAAACTTACTTGGTTCTGCTTTGGATTATTTTGAGTAGGAAGGAAACAGCCTGTAAACAAAGAATCATTCTGGAAAGAAACACAAGAATTGATGGCAGCAGTACTACATCAATATTTCAGGAAAAATCTGCTTTGTCCTCCTCCATTATTTTAGGATCTGCTCCTCTTGCTTCGCTAAATGGCAGTAATTCAGCCTTTGAATTTCTTGAGGAAAATAAAGTTTGAATGTCAGGATCAAGACCAGTGATTAGGAAGAGATGAGGCCAAGGTGAAGCATCCTTAATCCTCTAAAACAATCCTTATAAAATCAAAAAGTAACATAGAATCCTGAAAGGATTGTGCTGTTTGGGGAGGTTTTAAGTTGTCAAGATGATGTAAAATAGAAAAAGTGTAGTGATGTTCTCCAATCCCCTTGCTTGTCAATAGCATGTATCACAACTGAAATGACAGAGGTGACATTTGCAGGGAGACATTGTGGGCAAGTCTCTTAGGAGGCTACTCAGCTGGGCACACGTGACAAAAGATGAAGGCGGTGGAAAGACCCAGCAGAAAATGAGCAGGGAGTAAAGAAGTGCCTGGTTCATCACTACTGGTTATAATCCCACTTCTTAGCTCAAAAGGTGTCTCCCCCCACCCCCAGTGATGTCCTTACAAACATCACTGCTCATTTGGCATCAATTAATTAACATTAGATTTACTCAAGTATTATTTGCATGCATAGTATTTTCACAGGGGAAAAAAAGGGGGGCAAACTAAAAGCCTAACAAAGAAGCAAGTTTAAGTTTCTCAGGGAGGCAGGTTCCAATGACTTCTCCTTTCCACCTGTGGATGGCTTTTCTTTTCACCCACACTGTCACCTTTGCTGAGGGTAGTGACCAGTGCTCCTGAGGGAGACTCCTCACAGCAATGTTTCTTTTTGCTCAGACACCAAATCTTTCAAGTATTTTTTTCTTGTCTGCATAATTATATATTTAATAATCATAAACGTTATACATGCTCACTATTGAGAATTCGTCCAATCCCATTAAGTTACAGAGGTTTCTCTTTTCATAATCAAGTTGCCTAGAAATACTATTCTTAACATTACATATGCTTTCTCAAGGTTACACACACACACAGGCACATGCACACACACAGATATATTGACAAATTGGAGTATCTCGCTCTATATTAAATGCGGTACTCTACATTCTTTACTTCTTATTATACTGCAAATATTTTCTCACACCACGACATATTTCTTGAAAACCCCATTGATTGCTGCTACTTAATATATCATCATGCAGATGTACCACAGTCTACTTGGCTATTGCCCCAATACTGGACATTCATTTTGCCCTGAGGTTATGTGTCTACTTTGTGATTTAGGATTGCAAAGAACTTTTCTCTAGTACATAATTTTCTCTCTAATACAGGTGAGTTGTCTTCCGATTTTACATTCACAAAAGTAACTGAGGAGTCTGACTTCAGGCAAAAATCTCTTGTGTGATTTTTCAGGCCTGACCACAGGCAATGATAAGGTTTTGCCTGGCGGATCTCACTGCGGAAACCTGCTCTCCCCATACCGAACTTGGGACAGAGCCAGTGTATTAACATCTTCTGGACTCAGTTAAGAACTCAGTACCCAGCCCCCACAGTCCACTCTGACTCCTTTCCCACTCCCACCCCACTCCCCTTCTTCTCCTTCCACCGACTCTTGCCCTGGGTCTACAAAACACAAAACCGGAAGCTTTTCTTTAGTGCATCTGGGCCATGGGATCATTTCCTGTGCCTACACTGTATGTCACCTTGACAAGTGTGGTTCCATCAGGAAAAGGAAACACAAGGGAGCTGGTGCCTATTTTTGCCTATCACAATAAGTGAAGAAAGGCTTGATTGTTATGGTCAGTTTGGCTCATTGTCCTAACCGACCACCTCCTCTCCTGGCAGCTCAACATTGATAAGGGGTTCTTTTCTCCATCTTTCAGATTTACAGTTGAGCACCATCTCTAATTTTTTTTCGGTTTCCCAAGGAATAGAGGAAAAAACAAAAAGTTAAAAAATGAAATAGAAATCAAAAATGAAAATGAGAGGCCCCTGGCTGACTCGGTCAGTTAAGAGGTTTAGCGTCTGCCTTCGGCTCAGGTCAAGATCTCAGGGTCCTGAGATTGAGCCCCGCATTGGGCTCCCCGCCCAGTGGGGAGTCTGCTTCTCCCTCTCTTTCTCCTTCTGCCTACCTCTCCGTCTGCCTGCCACTCCCCCTGCTTGTGTTCTCCTGTGCTCTCTGTCAAATAAATAAAATCTTTAAAAAAATGAAAATGAATAAATTAAAAATGAAAAAGCTAGAATAATGAGATTCATATTTGTGGGGCAATTTCTCATTTGGAAGAGCATCTAGGCACTTTTAATCTACACTTCACATTCAACGGATATTTACTTCCTCATGAAGTCATTACAAACATTTTATAAAGAAGGTATTATCTACCCATTTCACAGACAGAAAAAGTCAGATGCCAAATCAAAATAACAACCTCTTGAAAATATTCAACTTTCTTTCTGCAGCAATAAATCTGAGTAAATTTCCTCTTGGCATGCAGTGACATATTTTAGAATAGAGAGACTTTATACTTCTGATTCTATTTAAAGACAATTTGTGTAAACAAATACTGAAGATCAACATCCATCTACTTAGAGTTCGTGGCACCAAGTAAAACATCATTTTTCTTCATGTTTCCTCAGAAATAGGTTTTTGCTCTTGGGGAGACAAGCTTTCCAGGGGAAGCAAAGTAAAAAAATCCTGACTTTCGTTCTCACAGTGTGTTCCCTCCTCTGCTCAGAAGTGATTATCAGGAGAACTTTATTCCTCACAGGAAATAAAGCATATTTAATTCCCATCAGTTTGAACTCAAAAACTCGGACTGATGGACAGAACAGTGCAGAACACTGTAAGAAATGCACCTGCTTCCTGATCCTGCCTGCTTTTACCATTTTCATTCACCCTGAGGAAAATGAAATGTCCATACTAAGATGGAACTTTATTACGTTAAGAGAAAAAGTGCAAACATAAGATAGGATCCTCTCCCTTTAGAAGATACTCATAAAGAGGCAAAACAAAACTTCGAGGTGAGGGTTTTGGAGAGGCCACTGAGAGGAAATGTAAAGTGGATGCATTACTTACCAGCGGGCATGTTTACTAGTTTGCGGTTCTAACAAATGTTCATCTGGCTGCTTCATCTTTACTCCTATTCTTCTATTTTAGAGATTTATATTTGATGGAATCTCAGCAAAATGACACAGAAAATGATTTTTGTAACTATTGCTGAAGAAAATCACTGGAGGTACATAAATTAGGCCTATGCCCCATACCTCCTTAATTCCGTAAGTTTCTCTGCTTGTCAGCCTAACGTGCTGAGAACGTACGTGCCTTGAGTATGAGTTAGATATTTCAGGATCTTGCTAGACTAATTAATGTATCTATTCTTCAAATATGTTTGGGAGACAGTGTTAGCTATGTACTGAGCCAGCTTCTGGGATTCATCTGACAATGAATAAGAAAAAACAAATAAAGAAAACTGGACCTCCAGGAACTGGGCCAAGGTTGTCAAATCGGGCATTAGAGTAAATGGAAAGACTCTGAGAAATGAAAGGCATAGTGTTTGATAAAATGCTGTGGAAACATGGGGATAGAGACGGAAACCCCATGAGTCTCACCAGGTTTTTCTACCTGTCAGATTAGCTCGCTGTAGGTTAAAATGTAGCAAAATCAGGAGCGTTGGGATAAGTAAAAGGGTATGAAATAAGAAAAACTGTCCTCGAGATCTTTCTCAACAGGTAAACACTTCGAGGCCCTTTATTAAGTCTGTATTTGATGGCCAGAGATAAAAAATAAGTTTATATTTGCAGCAAGTAATGTCAAACTGCTTATAACTGTAATATCAAGACTAACTTTGTTGTCGGCACTTACAAACGCCTTGGTTGATAAAAGTGCTTTTGGAGTTTTTCGGGTGCATTTGCATTTCACACATTTTATGTTTCCCAGGAAGGACTGCTGCCCAGTCAAAATGATACATGTTATTTGCAGTGATGAATCCTATATATGATCTCGATTCCAGAATGGTTTCTAGAGTTTAATTTATAAACATTCACCCCATAGTCCAATCTGCTTACCATTATGTTTAAAACACCAAGCAGTTTACACTGTGGATGCATTCCAAACTTACAAACAAATAGGCCTGTAGAGACAGTGAGGCGGCTTACCTGACCGCTCGCAAATGCCTCTATCTGCTTCCGCGCACCCTCCCGCTCCTACTTTCTGCCCCTCCCCTGCAGGGCGTCGTAGCACCAACCGAACCTCGTCTTGCTGCAGTGTTGTGCGCACATCGGAAGGATCTCACAATTAGACCCAGGTTTTGCCTTGAAGGACATGCTTCGCTTTTTAAAGCTTTGGTGGTCGTTCCCAGCTTTCACTTGCAAGGTGTAAAACAGTAAGGGATCACCTTAGTTATACTGTCTTGTTGAAGCAGTAAACAGCTGCGGAGGCTGATTTAAAACAGAAGACAAGCTAACAGACTGTAATCTCTGAGATCAATTCATTTGGGTTATTCCCTTAATCTGAACAAATTATGAGCTAAAACAATAAAATTTGAAGGTGAGAATAAAATGAAATAAGGGGAAAATGAAATAATAGAAATGGCACCAAGTACTATTTCTTGTAATCCTCACACAAAATCCCACAATAGAAGAGTCTCATAGACGGGGTGTTTTCTTCTCAGTCACAAATATTAGTGACACCTCCATGGGCCTTGGCTATGCTGGGCTTCCATTGTTTGTTACTTGGCTTATTTTTATGGGGAAAATGACAGGGATTCTTGATGGCTCACATACCGTCTTGGACAGAGGGCGGAGTGCTCTGCAGCAACACCAGCCCTTGACGGATGGAGAGTGGCTTCACCAGACTCCCAACACTGTTGTCCTTCAGAGCAGGGCCAGCTCTCTACGTGGTTTTGACTCAGGGCCTTCACATTAAAAGTGGAGTTCTTTTCTTTGATAACTTATTTCCTTCTAATATCCAGGCAGAGTAGAGAGGGGCTTGGCTCAATGACTTAAATTTAGGGAGGCAAGTTTTGGCCATATGAGAAATTCAAAGATTTCAATATTAAGATTCAGCTCACCAGCACAAAATTTTCTTAAAGATTATATTTTACACTGGTTTAACATGTGAACCACAAACATGTCATTATATTATTTGATTTTAAAAGGCAGAAAGTCATATTTGTTTTAAAAAATATCCAGAATAAAGGCTTTCAGATTTTCAACGCAAAGAAAGAGAATGATAATCAGAATTTTAAAAATATTTTTCATTGACTTATCTGATAGGGATTAATATTTAGCTATAAATTATTTCTGAAATGTATATGATGACTTTTTCATTTCACAAATGTACAATAAATGTAAGTTATTTAATAAAACAAATGGTGGTGTGTGACTAGGTAAAATAGTGTAAATCTCACAAAGGAAGGTTTCAGAAAAAGACATTCATAGGAATAAGCATCAAATGTAACTAAAATTTTCCAAGAATGAGCAGTTAAGAAATTTTATGAGTAATGCTATTATAATGGTGTCTATAGGTCTAAGACTCTTTGATAAACATGTAAAATGCATAGTGATTTACTTGATTTGTTACAAATATTATCATATTGGAGATGTTTAACATAATAAATGCTAGAAAAATATATAAATTATATTTTTTAGTTCTAGATGAAAACCTAAAACTGTCCTTGAATGTGCATGTGTGTGTATCTTCCCTTTTTCTATGGATTTTGTTTCTACCTTGTTTCTTCCCTAGACTTCTGCATCTCTAACTTGGAAATAAAAATCTTAGCTTATGTCACAAATGATTCTGGAACTTCTTATTTGGCCTTTTAAAAATTTTTAAACTGTGCTCATTTTGATTTTAACTCCTACTACTTATTTGCTTTGCGTGGTTACTGCAAAGATGAAAACACCACACTGGGTAAAATCACAATTATTAAAAGTCTGTGCACTTCTGGAAGATAGAAACAATAGAAATATATGTTGCTAGCCTTTCCTGTTATCAATGTTACCAAAATTATAGCTGAGAGGCATAATAATTATCAAAAGAGGTGTCACTTCAGTGAAGATGAAATTCCTCCTGCAAAAGTATTGCTCTAAAATAAAATTATTCCAAACTATGTAAAAATATGTCATCTAGAAGCCTCTATATTTCATTATTTTATTACTTTTATTCATTTCTAAAATGAAGATCAGCTATGTGCTTTATTTTTATGATGCTTTAGTTTATTAAGCATAATATAAATTCCAAATGTTTACTAATCATATTAATATGGACCTTGCAAAGATGAAAATAGTTTAGAGCATATATTCCTGTAAGGTCATCAGTCATTTTTATGCTACAGAGAAATAATCTTCTTGGTATGTTGCCTGGGAAGTGAACTCTCTTTTAAATCATCTCAATTTAGATTTTCTCCCCCCTCCCTTTGGAATGCATTTTATATGAGCAACAAATAAATAGTAATGATTTGTGCTTTTGTTGTGTATGCAAATCTTATACATGACACAGAGAAGAAAGAATTCTAACAATTTACCACAATATATTCGGATAGATACAAATGCCTACAACAGTCTTTCTAATCTATAGACTCTGAGAAATCACTGGAAGAATAAAGATTAGCTTAAAATAAAAAACCAAAAACAAAACAAACAAACAAACAACAACAACAACAACAAAACAGGGAAAGAAAGCTGATCTGTAATGGAGCAAATCACTTTATATTGCTGGTGGGAAGGTAAAGGGAAAAGAAGTACTTCTGGAGCAATTTTGTGTGTGACAGATTCACAAATGTCAAAATTATGAAGGCTGCAGTGGAAGAAAGAGGGCATGAAAATGAATTACTTAAATGACCAAGGAAAACCCTAGAACTGTGGAAGTTATGATTCAAGAAACTTAAACATGTAAAGAATAATACACAGATAAAATTATAGTTTTGAAAAAAGGGAAGTCAAATTACCGACACACCAGTTTTTGTTCTTCTGTGGCAGGAAGTTAATATTGAAAATATTAAAATATTGGAAATGTTGGAAATGTTGAGCATGTTTGGTTAAAAGGCAAACTACGGGGACTCTAATCTTTGAGGTGTTTCAGGACTCCTTTGCCCCCATTTGCTTCAGAGGGATTATTTTTAAGCAACTAGTATCTGGGAAAAACCTTGTGGCCTTAAAGTTCCACAATATTTCCCTTTTCATTTCACATCCGTTATCTCTTCTTGTATCCTGTAAAAGTTAATGCATTTAACTAAAAATACCAAAAATGGCAGCAAATGTTTTATCTATCCACCCATATGTCAACAGTCTTACTGTCTTTTTTTTTTTTAAAACTTATTTATTTATTTTACAGAAAGAGAGCGGGGACGGGAGTGGTGGGGAGGAGCAGAGGAAGAGAGAGTCTCAAGCAGACTCTGTGCTGAGCATGGAGCCTGTCATGGGGCTCGATCTCATGACCCTGAGATCATGACCCGAGCGAAACCAAGAGTCCGGTGCTCAACTGCATCACCCAGGTTCCCCGTCTTACTGTCTATTAATAGAAATATCTGGAATGCTGTTAAACAAATGTTAATAATTCCTATTTATGGTTTATAGTTACCCTTCATATTTTTGACCATTCTTAAATCTGCCAACTGTGAAACCATAGCCTTATTTATTTCTATTATTATTTTTGCCACATTTATATCTTATTTGAATACCATGCTTAAAAACATTAAATGGTTAAGACAAGATGTGATAAAATTTAGTAATAGGTTTGTTAGATCTTACTGGGCTCCAACTTGATATTTCAAGCAAGTTCAATTCCTCATTTATCACTAAGGAATCCAGGAAAATAAAACAAAATTGGTTAAAACTGTAATCATTCCAACAAAGAGGAAGTATAAATTAATAAACTGAGGAACATTACAAAAAGTATCAGAAACAAGTTTAAATAGCAAATAATTATAGTGGTAAGATCTAGAAAAAAGAATAGGATAAAAATGACCATTTTCTCTCTTCTTTCTTAAACAGTGTCCATATCAGTGGTATTTTTTTGAAATGCCCCCATTTTTCAGTGTTAGAAAATAAATCTAATATTTCTAAGCTACCTTTAGAGTGACAATGAAAAGATAATATTCAACAAACATGTGTAGTTTTATTTATCTCACATCTTTAACCACCAAGATTTCACTGACCTCAAAGAGTTTGATAAAGTGATATGTTTTCTTCCACGGTTAATACTGGGCACAAAATGTAACATGTATTGATAAAACCACTTGTGTGTGTGTGTTTTCAATATGCCTAGCTCCTTCTGCTAGATATAATGAGACTACCTCTGCACAGTCTTCAGAAGCTGCTTCCAACCCCTAGTAGAAGAAAGGATCTCTATGAATAGTCAGCTGAATGCATAAAGGGGCTTTGAACTCTCCGAGCTGGATTTTTTGTTGTCGTGCTCCTCTCTCCGCTGCTTCACGTTGATGTCATTCTGTGCACTTTTCAGACTATTAGAAATGTTCAGTATGCTGTGGTAGAAAGTGAATTTCACAGGCCTCAATGAACATCGCAGGAGATGACCCATGCAAATGTAGTAGAAGTATCAAAAGATTCTGGGACAAGCATTTAAAAACTTTTGATAGCTGGATGAGAAAACATTCCAGCCCTTACACCAAGCTAGGAAGGAAAGGTAGGAAGTATAAAACCAAACAGACACAAAAGGTCTTTTTCCTAAAAAGATGAAAGAACAGTGAAAAAAATCCTACATTAGGATACAATCAGAAATGATAAACAAGGAAAAAGAGAATTTTTAGAAATATAATAAAGAATACTATATTTACCTTCTACAAATGCTGTGCCAAACACTTTCAGCTTACATTATTTAATTTGATTTAATACATTTTTTAATGTGCTCCCACATTGGGAGAAGTTTAACTGAGAGTACTGACAGACAAGATGAAGCTGCCAGAGAAGATTAAAACAAGATCCCGCGTGCATGTTTCTGGAAGGGAGCAAGAATGAGGGCGGAAACTTTACAAGAGTTCTTTGTTCATCCTCATAACCTTGTCCCCACACCTGTACTCACTACACAATCGCCCTCCTCCATTCTGCTTTCTTGTTTTTGAGTATCTAAGCATTATTTACTATTATCTTAGATAATTTTTCTTCTTTCCAGTAGTGCTGACCTTTGATCTTTTGGCATCCCAAAGGGCTAGCTAGGAGACTTCTTCCATCAAATATAAGTGATATCCAGAGAGTGGCTTCATGGAAAGGGTGACGTACGTTGTTGACCAAGTGGCCAAAAATCTGGTCCATTAATGGATTATAGGGCCAGGGAATGAATGCTGGGCCCTTACCCTGAGAAACAACATTCTTTGTTTTATTTGGGTTTTTTGAGTGAGCAAGACTTAAAATGATGGTAAGAATGCAACAGCTATTCCATTTCTCCCTAGAACAATGTGTATCCCTTCTCTATCAGATAAGAAAACAAGAGTGTGGGGCACCAAGGGGACTGAGCTTTCCATCAAGGTTTTCAGACCTATTTTGGCTAATAATTTTGTAAGCTCTCTACCAACAGAGAAAATGCAGTTACATCTTCTTGTTTTTTATCACAATGCCTACAGGGCAAAGAATCAGTGCGGTGGATTCTCAAAGATAATTCTTAAATAGTCGTTTGGCTAAATTATCACATTTGAAGGATCCACACACAGAACATTCAAACAGCAAAGCTTTTAGTATTATTTTTGTCTTCAATTTTATTTTAAAAGTCCACTATGGTAATCTGAAAAAAAAAAAAAAGAAAGAAAAAAAGGAAAGAAGAAAAGCAAAGCTATACTTGAGCCAGAGTGGGAAGAAGTAAATTTAAGTGTGTTAAAAAATACAACTGAGGGCGCCTGGGTGGCTCAGTTGGTTAAGCGACTGCCTTCGGCTCAGGTCATGATCCTGGAGTCCCGGGATCGAGTCCCGCATCAGGCTCCCTGCTTAGCGGGGAGTCTGCTTCTCCCTCTGACCTTCTTCCCTCTCATGCTCTCTATCTCTCATTCTCTCTCTCTCTCTCAAATAAATAAATAAAATCTTTAAAAAAAAATTACAACTGAATCTTATGTGATCCGTCTTTTTTTCCTAGTGTCCAACAACCTCTGATAATGAAGCCATTAATTGAGTTCTGATATGTATTTCTAAACTTATATTTCCAAATTAAAGAAATTTCTAAGCTAAGAGAACCTAGACATTAAATTTGAGGAATTCTTACTAAAACAGACCAATACAATTAAATATATTTATATCCTTTTCCCAACTCGCAATAGGGGTCACAAAGTAATGATACATTTTAGCTAAATTTCAATGCAAAAAAAAAAAAGAATTTATCATCAAAAATCAATTGGCAACAGCTAGATGAACACCAGCTACCTCATACTGGGGAGTAATAAACAAGGCTGTATAAAGAATGAATCATGTCAGATTAATCTAATTTCCTTATATGTCAGAGTGACTTAGGAGATCAAGAAGAAGTAACGGATTAAATACATCTTGATGTTAACAAGATTTTCAATGCTGTTCCATTTAACACCATCAATCATTAACAAACAAGGAAAAATGTGGCTGAGTCTCTCCTTATTAGATGGGTTGGCAGATATTTGGAAAATCTTTGACGTAACGTCAATGGTGGCAGGAGTGGGAGATGGGGTCACACCAAATCCCTACCCTATTCCATGCTGTTCTAATATGAAGCAGCAGTCATTTACATAAATCAGTTGTTTTCAAAAGTTGGATTTTCCTTATGTTGATAGCAGACACCAGAACCTTTTTGCTTCAATATGGACTTACGAATTTAAGAAAAATGGGAGAATTAATTTCCTTAATGTCTTCAGCTATAAAGTGAGAATATTACTAGGGCCTGTTCAAAGTGTTGCTATAATAATTAAACAAAATAATCCAGGTAGAATGCTTATCACAGAGCTTGGCATAAAAACAACACTTCAACAAATGGTGCTTTTTATAATTAAGGTGATTTCCATTAGTGTATAAGTTGGAGGTTTTGAAGCATGTAATTTTGTTTCTAGATATTGTATGGCATATTCTTCACACTTCATTCACTGACCACCTGATGTGAGATGGTTTGATTTTATATGGCTTGGCAAACTCAAAGAGTGGAAAAAAATCAACACAAATATACTACAAATAATAGCTCAGATTAAATTTATAAATTTAAAATAAGGTCTCCTTGTATCTAAGCAAAATTAAAATGGAGTAAAGAATTAATTGGAATTACAATTTTATTTTATTTTATTTTTTAAAATTTTATTTTATTATGTTATGTTAATCACCGTGCATTACATCATTAGTTTTTGACGTAGTGTTCCATGATTCATTGTTTGCATATAACACCCAGTGCTCCATTCAATACGAATTACAATTTTAAACACAATTACTAAGAAAATTATGTATAACTATTGGGTCTACTTTTGAGGGAGCTTAACAAATCTATCTGCCAGAAGTTTTCCACAGGCTTCTATTTCCAGATATACATAGATTCATGTAGTATTTAGCTCAACCTTCCTTAAGCAACCTGATTATTTACTTTAATTAAAAACTCTACAACAAATAAGTTCAGAACATAACTTGTTTGAAATTAATCCACATTCAAGGAATTCTTCTTCCTGCTCAAGCCTGACTTCAACTCTGGTATCTCTCTGCGTATCTCTACAATTCAAATGTAATTATTCCTGAAAGTAAAATTATTTAATATGGACTACTTTTATAGACATAAATGTCCATTTCCTTTGCTCTCTGTAGACATTCAAGCTAAAATAGCTATAAGCTTAAATATGTACATAGACTCAGTAAAACAGAATATACAAAATTACCTTCTAAATTTTTTTCAATAAATATGTATTATTTTGCTGCTCAAAAATCAAGCCAAAAAAACTTCTCTGAAAATGTGAGAAGGCACTACATGGTTTACTACTGTTGTTCAATATCGTAAGGCTATGTAACAAAAGACTTCCAAATTCAGTGTTTTGCAACCGTTAGCATTTTCTTCCTGTGGGTTTGCAGGCCAACTGCTGATAAAAGCCTGGGTTCACATGAGAGACAATGGACTCTGAAAAACAAACTGAGGGTTCTAGAGGGGAGAGGGTGGAGAATGGGTTAGCCTGGTGATGGGTATTAAAGAAGGCACGTACTGCATGGAGCAGTGGGTGTTATACACAAACAACGAGTCATGGAACACCACATCAAAAACTAATGATGTAATGTATGGTGATTAACATAACAATAAAAAATTAAAAAAAAAAAAAAGAAGAAGCCTGGGTTCAGTTGTGCAGCTTGATGGCACTGCTTCAGGCTACAGGTCAACCGGCCTTGACTGCAAGCTACAGCCTGGGTCTATATGCCTCTAATTCTCCTTTGGTCAATGGCTATCTGGTGCATATTTTTCTTATGACAAATTGTCAAGTGTTAAATGAAAGTCAAAATGAGCAACTATAATTTAAGCCCCTGTTAGCATCACATCCACTAACATCCCATTGACCAAAGCAAGTCACATAGCCAAGCCCAAAGTAAAAGTATGTGAAATTTCACCATGATGATGTGGCAAGGGTGTGGATGCTGAATTTTCAAGCAGGAGGGTAAAGAATTGGTACGGTAATTAAATTTCTCACAGGTCTGATGAAGCCAAGATCAACTAGAGGTAATGTGGAAAAATACACAACACTCATTGAAAGTTTTTCTATCGTTCTATGCTCCTTTATTCTGTTGGCATCAATCCTAGGATTTGGAACCACTTCTCCAGCAACAACACCCACTCTTGCTTGTTAACAATACTTGCTCTCCTTAAATGAGACTCTTAGTTGTAAACCTCTTACTGTATTGTCCACCACACTGTCACATGTTTATGTCCCCTTTCTTTACATTAAGATTAGTAAACCACAGAAATGAACTCTTACTCAAGTGTTAATGACCAATTTAAAACTTCTAATACTTCGCTCAAAGATGTCAGCATTTTACCCAACATATCTGAAATCTTAGCAACAGCCCACAGCATCAAATTAGTGTGAATGGCTTCAGGGTTGTTGGACATTTAAGGAAATGTGATGTTTAAGTATGACCACATTCCAATTGTTTATGCTAAATGAAGGGAGCTACAAACAATTTTGGGCTATTTACAAATAGTTTTGAAATATAATTAGCACACAAGTATTTCTCCAGTTATCTTCCACTGAGGATAAATTTGATAGGTTTCATTAACATGCACAATGGATCATGTATTTATACCCAGTTCCTTGTCAACTACCTGTATCTCCACCACATTCTCTCCAATTGATAGAGTTTGTCACATTAACCCAGTGTCAATTAACACCAGGGACTTTGTCAGCCCACACCATCATTTGCCAAAAAGCAGTCAGTGAAATATAGGTCTAAGTATTAGGTAGTCTCAGATTTTTTTTCCAGAAGATAATCAAGGGGAAAATGATGTAATTGTTGACTTTACCATTATATGAACATGAAGGATATAAAATTACTGGCTTTTAATGCCAGAAAGAACCTTAGAAATCAGTTGTTCAAAATCTCTTTTCTTTCAGATGAACAAAAAGAAATGAAGTTACTTCCTTATTAATGACAGAGCCAGGCTTGATTCCAAGTCATGTCTTCTTTCCATTGTGCCAGGCTGATTGCTCATGGTCATGGTGGATAATCAGTAAAAGGTAATCTATTTATAGATCATCAATATCTTTAAATTCTTATAATTATTATGAAAAGAGAGTTTCCTGAAACAATCTTGGGATTTCAGTTGTTTAAAGAAACAAAATGAGCAAGGAACAATAAATGACCAAGAGGAACTTGGTCAATGAGTTGATTGTGGCTCTAGTAACAGTGTATCTTTATCTCAGCCCAACTCTTGCCATGAGTTGGTATCACCCTGGATAATTTTCAGGCAGAGATTATCCATACCTGACTCCTCAAAGTAGCACTGATCAGATAGTAACCCACCTACGATTCTCATAGAGCTGTTGTCAGGAGTAACTAATGATTATAGAGCATTTTAGAAAAATATGCCATATAAATACTTTATGGCCAATCTTCTATTCCCAATGGCTCTGTAATGTTGAGACCTAATAAGTACAATCCTTTAACCAGTCATTCTATGGCTACAATATGGGGCATTTTTGCTAGAAGTCAGTGGTTTTTCCAGTCTATATGCAAAGACAAGTATTTACTACATATTTTTATTATGTTCATTTGTTCCTTGTCAAAATTCTGAGAAGTTGGGCTTTAGGTTGAATAGCTGCTATTTAGTTTGAATAATGAGTACTCACTATTACATTTTGAACACGGGCAGAATAAGCATCCACAAAAATGATATTTATTTGATGTCTCGGGGGGCTATTCATAGCAATGGAAAGTATAAGGTACGCTTGATGCTCTAGGTATAATTCAGCCAGCCGAGGTTTATTAAAATGAAATATTTTGCAAAAAGTCAGAATCTGGTAGGAGAAATGAACTTTAATGATTGGTGGCATCCCCAAACCACTCTCCATAGTGGCTCTACCCTATTATTTTTAAGGCCAAAAGAAGCAGCTTAGAATAATATATATTTTTGTCCACCTTTAACCCCTTTTAGTGGGAGCTGTGCCGTGTCTGCTGGCTGAAACATTAGCCAAATGAACCCGCCGGCAGTTTGTCTATTTCTTCTCATTACACTAATATGGAAAATTAACTAGGAAGCATGCTTTCTCTCCTGTTAGGCTGGTGGCACATTTATAAGGACATCATTGAGACTGTTCCTTTCATTCCATCCTCGGATTCTCTCTGGGTAGCTGCTCTCTACCCACTTATAATTTCTCTTTATTATACTGCAATATGAGGCTATGGAGAGTCTTTTGTTGCAAGTGGCTATAGACATGGCTGTCGTTTTGTCCATTATTAGGTCAGTCGTGTGAGTTTTGAGAACAAAGGCAATGGACAGAATAGTCATTGGTATAAGATATTAAAGTTACTAAATTATCCCAAAGGATCCACAGAGAGAAGAGATCATTGCCCTTGTTTTCACAGATATATGAACAGATACCAAATGACTTTTTCAAGGTCAAGAAAACCAGTGGTATGTAGAGAGAAGATTAAAACAACTTAAGTCCTTACAGCAGCATATTTTGCGAGGATAAAATTTGCAACTCTTGTTCTCTTTCCTTTTTCCTCTGCAAATCCCCCAGGTAGAATGTGGACAGATTTTTCTTCTCCTTTAACACCAACTTATATCTTTAATATCGACTGTTTTATTTCTTCTTTATATGCTGATACTTTTTTAAAAAAGATTTTTATTTTTAAGTAATATCTATACCCAACGTGGGGCTCGAACTTACAACCCCAAGATCAAGAGTCACATGCTCTACTAATTGAGCCAGTGAGCCACCCTGATACTTTTTTTTTAACCAGAAAACACACTTTTCTTTGAGCAACTTTTTTTGAAAGAGAGGGTTTTAGAGAAAGCCTCCCACCATTGTTTTAAAAATATGCTAGGGGAAAAGTGTGCTGGGCTTAGGCTTTATTGCTTTTTCTATTTTCCTTATTCTGAAACAAATGCATTCAATCTTTAAAAGCAAGGGAGTCTCACATGTGCCCCATGAACTTAGGCCACATTCAAGATGTGGATGATAGGAAAGATGAGAAAGTCTTCAAGCCTCTGCACATCATAATTGCTCATGTCTTGCATGATATTTCTGGGGTTCCCAATATATTCCCATTTTAGGACCCAATTCAACTGATACAAAATATTAAATTACAAATTAGCTGATATTTCTTGAAGGAAAAATTTGTATTCACACAGTTTGGCCTAACAATTCCTGCCAGGGTGAGAAATAGCAAAACCCTCAGGGTAATCAGTGGAGCATAATAATGGCAGTAATGAAACTTCAAATCAGCAGATTTTACTTTGCCAGCCTGGATGCTGTGCCCGCTCCTTAGGGCCTGCTGTAGTTGCCTAGAATGTTCTTTCTCTAGATACCTAGTCAGTTCACTCACCTTCTTCAAGCCTTTTCTCAACCCCCACCCTCTTAATGAGGCCTGCTGACTGCTCTATGGAACAAAACTGCACCCTAGTCCTCCCCCCATCTCAAGCCTCATACCTCCCTAACCCTGTTCTATCCCGTCGTCATATCCTGGGCATTTATCACATTTTAACATGACATATTATTATGTTTATTTTTTATTCCCATTTCCTCCAGAGAGAATTTAATTATATGAGGGCAGTGTTCTTCATTTTTTTCTCTGACACATCCAAAATGCCTGACCAGTTCTTGTCACATGGCTGGTGTTCAACAAATATTTGCTAAAGGAAAAAGTGAACTTGGGGGTGCATGGGTGGCTCAGTCGTTAAGCGTCTGCTTTCAGCTCAGGTGGTGATCCCAGGGTCCTGGGATCGAGCCCCGCGTCGAGCTGCCTGCTCAGCAGGAAGCCTGCTTCTCCCTCTCCCACTCCCCCTGCTTGTGTTCCCTCTCTCGCTGTGTCTCTCTCTGTCAAATAAATAAATAAAATCTTAAAAAAAAAACAAAACTGAATTTGGGTCTGGCTGTGCCACTATTTTGTGACTTTTTAAAAAGATTTATTTATTTATTTATTTATTTATTTATTTGAGAGAGAGAGAGAGAGAGAGAGTAGGGTGAGGGGCAGAGGGAAAGGGAGAGAGAGAATCTCAAGCTGACTCTGTGCTGAGTGTGGAGCCTGACACAGACCTCGATCCCATGACCCTGACATTATGACCCAAGCTGAAACTCAGTCAGATGTTTGACTGAGCCACCCAGGTGCCCCTATTTTGTGACTTTGAGAAAGTTTTTTGTTTTTTTTTTAACCTTTCTGTTTCTAAATCTCTCATTCATCTGCTGGCTGATCTCAAGAGACATAGGAATACATTTTGGCCTATTACTTCTAGAGGTAATTTATTTGAATATGTGAGGAAATATGCTCTATAGTATTTTTCCACATGTTATAAAAATGGTAGCATTTTATATACCCAGGCCTGAACTTGTCCTTTTTGTTTTTTTTTTTTTTTTGGTCTTCTTATTTTTGCATTTAACAATATATCTCAGACATTATTTCTTATTTCTTATAAATACTTGAAAAGTTTCTTCATTTATTATAAAATATTTAATACCTAAAAAGAAAAACAATATGACATATATAAAGTACAAAGCT
This sequence comes from Eumetopias jubatus, assembly GCF_037043125.1. Lineage (NCBI taxonomy): Eukaryota > Metazoa > Chordata > Mammalia > Carnivora > Otariidae > Eumetopias > Eumetopias jubatus. The sequence continues at coordinate 47,592,814 of NW_028274815.1, forward strand.
TAATAAAAGGAACACCTAAGACCTACCACACACCATAAGAAATTGAATACTATCAGTAATTGAAATCCTGAGTCTCCCTCTCTGGTTCCATATTTCATGATGCATACCCCTCTCCTCCAGAAGGGGAACCAGACTCCCCTGAAGTTTATGTTTATATTTCCTGGCTTTTTTGCATCAATATGTATGTATCGTTCTTAAAACTACATTGATGTTTTTGACTTTATATAAATGAAATTATAACATACATATTCTTCTGTGACTTCCTTCTTTTACATGCCATCATATTACTGAGGTTCATTAAAGTTTATGAATGTGGTGTTATTTCATTGCACAGTATTCTATTGAAAAATACAATTGTTTATCCATTCTCCTGGTTGATATATATTTGTCTTGTTTCCAGTGTTTAGCTACTTGAGCCTTGCTTCAGTTTTCACTCATATGTATGCTTCCTAGTGTCCATATGACAGACCCTCTGGGCTACATTCTTAGAAGGGCAATGTTGGGAGTTTAAGACATTCACAACTTCATCTTTACTAACTAATGCCTGTTTTCCAAAGGTGTTATAAAACCTTATACATCCTCTGACAGGAGACAGGAATTCTCATTCCTAATCTATGTCCTCTATACAACTTGATGACCTTCTAATTTTTCCCAGTCTGGTTTCCATTAAATGGGATCTCAGTATGGCTTAGTATGGATTTCCTGAACATTAATGTCTCATGTAGTTTCATTGTTATTGGCCTATGTCTTCATCTGTGAAAGGTCTATTGCTGTCTTTTGCTCATTTTCATTTCATTTCCTTTGTTCATTGCTTTTCTCTTTTTTTAAGAAAAATGTTTTAAAATTACAGGTATACATATATATGTGTATATATATGTACATATACATATTGTACATATACATATATGTATATATGTGTATACCTTTTTAAAGAAAATGGCTTTTTATATGTATACATACACATACACACTATGGATATTAATTCTTCAGTTATATGGGTCTCATCTTTCTTGCCCTAGATTGAGATTTATATTTTCAAATTTTCAAGGTATTTTTTGACATATAAGAAAATTTTGGTTCTGAAATTAGCTCCTTTTCCTTTAAGATTTGTGCTTTTTATGTCTCATTTAAAATTTGTAAGATTTTCCTTTTTAAAAATATTTTCTCAGTTCTATCTGGAATTATTATATTTTATGTGAGGGATCATTCTAAATATCTTTTCCAGTGTCATAGATCACTACTTCTATTACATATCATGCTTTCAAACACACATAGATAAGTTTCTGGGCTCTTGATTCTGTTCCTCTAGTCTGTGGAGGTCTATATTTCCTCCATCAAAATTCGTATTAGTTTTGTCCATCCAATTTTTTTTAAGATTTTATTTATTTATTTTAAGAGAAAGAGAAAGAGAGAGGAACAGGAACAGGAGGGGAGGGGCAGATGGAGAGGGAGAAGCAGACTCCCAGCTGAGCAGAGAACCTAATGTGGGGCTCGATCCCAGGACCCTGGGATCATGACCTGAGTCAAAGGCAGATGCTTAAAGGACTGAGCCACCCAGGCACCCCTTGTCTATAAACATTAATTGAGAACTAGCTTGTCAAGTTCCATGAAAAATTTTGTTGGAATTTTGAAGGAATTGCATTGACTTAATATTTTAATTTGAGGAAAGCCAATACAATTACAATAGAGGTGACATCTTATTCCTTACCATGGTTTAATTTTTTTTTTTTTTAATTTTGTCACAGTAAGGAGTAGGTTAACTTCTGGATCTCCAGGTAAATGTTTGTTAGACACAATGATGATAGTACTTAGTCTTCTGGTCTTCTTTTTTTATTATAAAAAGAATGCTTCTAATATTTTTATTAAATATATTTTTGCTATAGATTTTGGTAAATATATTATATCAGGCAAAGGAAGTTCTGTTCTTTCCCTAGGTACTTACATTTTTTTATCAAGAATTGATATTTTGTTTTATGAAGAAGCATTTTTTTACATCATTAAGATGATTGATTTTGCTTTTCTTCTTTGATATGTGGATTTCTGATATCACTCCCCTCCCTTGCATTCACTCAATGTAGTCATGATATATTGTATTTTTAATCCAATAGTATATTTGCTTTGCCAATACTTTGTTTAAAAAAAAGTCAGAGAAGAGATGTATCTTTTATGATCAATGAGAAAAAAATCAGTAGAAAAATGGATAAGGGGCATGAATGAATAATTCATAGCAGAGTAAAGAACAGCAGCTAATAAACATGAAAAACAGTTTCATTTTCACTAATAACCAAGAAAATATAAGTTAAAGCAATTCCTAAGGACTAGTTTTTGTATATCAATGTGTCAAAGGTGAAAAAGAAAAATAATTCTCAATGTTGGCAAGCATATGGGAAATGATTTTACCTTTTTCAATTTGATACACGTGTATCTGCCTCTCATTAATGCTCCACTTCCCATCTCTTTAAACATAACACGTTTTTAAATGTGGGGAAAAAAAAAACCAAGGACAGGAAATTTGGACACAGATAGGTACATAGGGAAGATAATGTGAAGACACAGGGAAAAGAAGGCCATCTTAAGCCAAGAAGAGGGGCTTGAAAGAGTTCCTTCCCTCAGGGCCCTCAGGTGGAGGGTCCTGACACCTTGACCTCAAACTTTTAGCCTCCAGAACCATGAGATGATACATTTTAGCCATTTAAATAGGAAAAAAAAAAAAAAAAAAAACTTCAAAGATGCTTGCAAACAAGTAACTTTATTTTTATTTATTTATTTTTAGTTTTTTAAAGATTTTATTTATTTGAGAGAGAGAGAGCACATGAGAGGGGGGAAGGTCAGAGGGAGAAGCAGACTCCTCGCTGAGCAGGGAGCCAGATGCGGGACTCGATCCCGGGACTCCAGGATCATGACCCAAGGCAGTCGCTTAACCAACTGAGCCACCCAGGTGCCCCCAAACAAGTAGCTTTAATCCATTTAAGGCCACATAATGTTTTTTTTTATTCCAGACCAATAATTTAATATTGTTGATTATGATTTTGACAAAAACAATTTTTTTTAATTTTTGTTAGCTTGGGTATTTTATATATATATATCTGTATCATAATACTATGATTACATACTGCATGTAGGAGCCCTATTATTATTTCATTATTTAGTTGTATTAATTTAGACAATAATTATTGATGATTATGTTATCAGAAGTAGCATGGATTTAAAAAAACAGTGCCACAGTTTCATCTTCGGAGTTAGATATACCCAGGTTTAAATGAATTACTGACAAATATTTTGGGGAAGTTACTCAACCTCTTTATATAAAACTTCTTCTTTTATTAAATGGACTTAGCTATACCTTTATGATAAAATATTTTGACGATAAAATGATATATTTGTGTTTCATAAACAGTATTAACCTTTTGTCTTTCCTTAACTTCATCTCCAAGAGCAATAACTGAGATAAATAACTTTAAAATCTTGGCAGCAAATAGGAATTGCATATGCAAATACTCAATTAGTACAAACCAGCCCTACTGAGACATGTCTCAATTTAAAGTAGTTTGACTTAAATTAGTGTGAAATTAAAGAGCTTCTAAATTAGAAATTTAAAAAGCAAACTCTTCACTCATCTCTTATATCAGAATTAATCCTTTTGAAAGTTCACTCCGGTCAAGTTTAATCAGTGGCCATCTGGGATGTCTATAACAGAAAGCAACCTTGTGATTTTTATAATGGAATTGCACCAATAGGGTATCCCAGTCCAGGGTTAGTATTCCAGTTGTGACTTTCTCCTCTATGTTCCCATGGCGCATGTGTATAACCCTAATCACGGCACTTAAATTGTACTATAATTATTTGATCACACCCTTATTTCCTTTCTCAAACATGAACTTCTTTGGTTAAGCCTATGTCTTATTTGTCTTTGTATCTTTGGTCTTTTGTACAGTTCTCAAAACTTATTAAACAGTAATAGTAATAATAATAATAATAGCTGGTGCATTTATAACATTTTCTCTGTGTTAGGCACTATTCTCAGAAATTTGCATTATTAATTCATTGAATGGTAACAACAACACTATGAGGTAGGAATTATTAGTATCCTGCTTTGCAGATGAGTAGCAAATGACTGAGTGAATGATCAGTGTTCCTGTTACTGATTTGTACATTCCTTAAGTGCTGGTGTACAGCTCCCCAGCTTCTCAGGAGAGAGAGATAGTATCTATATGGCTCTCTTTGCCTGGGTATTTAATAAATGTCTATCGAAAACAATTGCAACAACACCTTTGAACTTTTCAACATGCGCTGTGCTGCCAAATATGGCTGTTTATGCTGTTTTCCCACCCTTAAGTGCCGTCTTCATTTATATGCAAGAGGAATCTCTGGGTTCTTAAAGATCTAATGGGAGCTCTAGCCAGTTCCTTCAGATGTTTTTACTATCCACCATCTATCTACTTGGCTCATCTTAGCTCTCTGACACCCTAACTCTTGAGCACACTACCATCCCCCACAAACTTACCCAACTCCACTTTTGTTTGCTTAACATCCTTCTCTCATACTAATCAGTGTGCCTTCAACTTTGTCAGCCTCTATGTACTCTTTGGTTTCATGGAAATTCTTGTTAAGAACCACTCTCTTATCCTTGATGTCTTTCCCAGAATACACTCATATCCAGGACTCACCTCACATGGAAAGGGGATAAAGTAGTCCCCCAGAGAACAATCAGCACCTGGGGCTACACTATCACTGTCCCATGATGGGAGATTTGGTGGCAGCCGCTGACACAGCAGCTCCAAGCAGGGTCTGACCTCCACGCAGAAAAACATGCCCAAAGAGTTAGAACAGACCTTGTGACCTCTAGCTGTGTGCTCCTAAATAATTAGCTCTTGGCCTTTTCCTTGTTACACCTTCATTGTAGCCATTCTTACTGCTGAAGAATTTTTCTACACAGATCTGAAGACTGTCTTATTCTCTACTTAAAATTTATCTGAGCCTGAATATATAAAGAAACCATGGCCAGATCAAATATATTAGTAGAACTCTGACCTACAACCTCTGAAGCAGTCAGCCCAGAACATTCAGAACTTAGTTAAGACTGCCAGCTTCCTCATTTTTCACCACTGTTCCCAACTCAAGACCAACCAGAGAAAGAATGAATCATATGAAACACTACTTTTAGTTAGCCTGATGCCAATTTCCCCATGCCAACAATGTCCAATAGAGCATAACCATAACACATGATGGCTTCCCCTCTTTTCACTCCGAAGCTTCCCCACTCCTCAGTCTGCCTCTGAATCTCTGCCAAATGCAAGTGATGGTGGCTAACTCCCTTGTTATAGAAAACCCTGAATAGCCTCTGATGGTACTCTTTTAGGTGGATTTCATTTATTTCCACCTCTGCATAAATAATCCCTATATTCCTTGTCTGTAGATAAATTGGAGAGTTATAATACTTGTTTCTAGCCTAGAAAAAGTCATGGAAAACCGGAAGTATCATTACTTGAAGACTACATGCTCTTACTTATGGCTCTGAGATATCTAATTGCTAAGCTCACATTGCCCCAGTGTCCATTAGCATTATTCACAGACTTTTGAAGTCGCCATGGTTGAAATGCCATTATTCCACTGAATTTTGCCTCTTCATTAAAGACTCTCCTCATTAAATGAACTGTCTCCATTTTCATGATAATGGATGCTCCCAAAAAGGAAGAAGCTAATTCCTTTCCTCAAGTAGATAAAAATCTTGTAATGTTCTAACCTAATCCTCACTGATCTAACAAATAGTTCTGCCTCTGGCATATCTGAATTCTGGTGTACCATGTCCCTGACTTTATTTCTTTAGGAAATCTTTACAGTGAGGTGAGATCCAGTGGTTAAAGGCTGAGACTGTGGAAACAAGCCACTTTATGTATAAAACTCTCCTTTGCTATTTACTAGCTATTCAATATTAGACAAATACTTGGGCAAATTATACTTTCTATAGATGCTTATCTTCAGAAAGGGTGATAATACTCTCATCTAAACTGTAAGGCTGTTGTGAGAATTAAACGAGTAAATTCTTGTGAAGATTGGAGAAAACTATTTGCCATAACTAAATTTTTATATGTGCTTGTAGTAATGAAGATGATGCTTTTCTTAGCCAGGATCACTTATACCAAATGGAATGAAAGTCACCAAGCATCAGAGAATGTATGCAGGTACTATTTTGAAGTAGCTGGCATCCCACCTAGTATTGTCTGACTACTGTAATTTAGAACATTTGAGACAAAAAAGAGGCATATTATCTTTGCCAGCTTGTTCTCAATATTTATCACATGTGACCCCAAGTGTTTGTGCCATATGAGTGTTTTTGGTCTGCAAAATATTTAGGAAAGATTCCAGCAGCCTGCTGAATATATTGAAAATCTGCCTCTATTTTATAGGATATCATCATTGCTGAGTGTATTGTCCTGCTATGGAGAATTATTTAAGAAGGAACAATTTCTGATGGCAAATACAATCCTTTTGATTTTGACGTAATTGATGTTGATCTTGGCAAACATAACCAACTGCCTCTTTTTTCCCATGCCAGTTTAAAGACCAATAAAATCAGGTGTCAGTAAAAAAGACAGTACTTTTTTTTTTCTTGTTTGCTTTAGCAGAAAGGTCTGAATTTAATTTGCCTAATTGTTTTTAAACAATGTGGGATAGTAAGTAGATAAAGAAAGGATAGCCTCACTTAACTCTTCATAGAATAGAAATTGCACCTGCCATATCCACCTGCCTAATTTCTTCTTGGGTCATGTTTTGATTTGGGTTATAATTGCAAGACTTGTACTGAATTAACTTTAGTGCATGTTGAAATTGCATTTTGGGAAATTCTGCAATATACTGATTCTTTTTTTTTAAGTTTAGTTAGCCAACATATACTGATTCTTAAGATTTGCAATATTTTCAGGGACAGGTTAATCTGCCAATTTCTGCATGATTCCTTATCGCTGCATCATTCTTTTCCTCCTAGCATGATTTCTGTTAACCACAACTGCAAAACTAGTCCTTCCTTTAGGTTTTAACAGAAAACTTTATCAGGGGGTAGGGCATATTTTTCTGCCCATATTTCTTTTTGTTCTACCTATTTCCCGGTCAAATTCACCCACTTCTACTTAGGTAAAATGACTATATATATATATATATTAACATATTCAGTTGCAATATTCAGGACTGAATATATGCGACCTGAATATGCAATCACCTGCTAGATATGTATAGTTAAATGACCATGGTAGACATCAAACTCAACATGTCCAAAACTGAGTGCATCTTCTCAGCCCAATATGTCACTGCTCCTGTCTTCATAATCCCTATCAATGTGCTTATATCCAAGTACCACCTGCGTCAGAAACTCTGGACCCTTCCTGCATATCTCTCTAGCATGCACTAGATAAAAATCCAGCACTATTTCTTGAAATTATTTTAAGATTGTGCCCACGATGCTATCTCCTCCATGTTTAACCCATTCTCTGCTTTCCAGCCAGAGTGACCTTTTTCTCTTGATCAAGTGATCTGTCCATTATTTGCCTAATATCAGAATGGTCAGGCCCTTCTGACTTCCATACTTCAAATCCCTTGTCCAATGTTATTTAATCCTTTCCTAGAGGAAAACACTCACTGCTCTACTGTTGAAGAAGTGCTCTGTGATCTAGCCCTACCTAACCCTACATATGACACTAAAGAAAAAAGTATTCATGACACTAGTTATATCACAGAACGGCAGACTTTATTCAGGAGGACAGCTAGAATGGGGTTTTGCAGTAGGGGAGGGAGATTAAGCTCAACTCTGAATACAACAAGGAAAAGTCGGAATTTATAGCTAAGAAGCAGCCTGTGGGATGGGGGGTTGGGGGCTCAGTGGATGGAAAATTACTAAGAAGAAACTTTGGGCTAAGGAGGGATTCTGGCTAAACTGACCTAATAGGATTCTTGCTGAAGGTAGACCAAGGCGATAAGACATCACCTGAGGGATGGTGGAGGATGGGGAACCTGATTAGGTATCATTGAGGATGATCAGATATGGAGGGTGGGGAATTCTGCCTACACCAATTTAGCAGGATTCTTGCTAAAATTAGGCAATTTAAAGTTTAGGACATGGAAGTACAAAAAGCAAGGCCTAGTTGGGAAGAGAATTGAGAGGAGCCTGACGAAAGTTTGATCAAGAAAGACTCTGAATGTATGACTTAAAATGCCACATTAGATATAATCCCACACTGAATGTATATGCTAGAAGTGCCATGCTCAGCTCTCAATTAAATTGCCTGATACGGGGCACCTGGGTGGCTCAGCTGGTTAAGCGACTGCCTTCGGCTCAGGTCATGATCCTGGAGTCCCGGGATCGAGTCCCGCATCGGGCTCCCTGCTCAGCAGGGAGTCTGCTTCTCCCTCTGACCCTCCCCCCTCTCATGCTCTCTCTATCTCATTCTCGCTCTCTCAAATAAATAAATGAATAAAATCTTTAAAAAAATTGCCTGATACTTTTTCTCATCCTCGTCCATTTTCTACTCTTTGTGTATCTATTTACTACACCTACTAGACATAGCGGACCCCTTTTCTTCTCCCTCAAAATGGACATAGTTTTATTCAGTGGAACAACCACAACACTGGGGAATAAAATGATAGCAATTTTATAATAAATGTTTTAATAAAATAAAATAAAAGTGATAGTGATTTTATAACACTAATTATGTAAATACTAAACTACTCACCTATGACAACTACCATAATGACTCCAGCTACTACCATTTATTGAACAGATACCATATTTTAAATGCTTTGCAAGCATTACCTTATTTAATATTTAATGCAGCTTTGCAAGAGAATTATTATACCCATTATAAGGCAAGGCAACTGAGGCACACTAAGTAACTTGTCCTTGACCAGGAATTGGCAAACGATGACCCACAGACCCAATATGCCATACACCCTATTTTTATGCAGTTAGTGAATTTAAAAGATAGTGAACACACACACAGACACAAAGAGTTTGTATCAGAGACCATATGTGATCCACAAAGCCTGAAATATTTACTTTCTGGTCCATTACAGTAAAAATTTGCTTACCCTACCTTAGACCACAAAGCTTGTAAGAAATCACGCTGGACTTTCACAGGTCATTTTGACTATAAGGCGCAAGTCCTTGATCATTAACCCAAACTTTCTTTCTTACCTCTTCTCTTATTACATTGGCATTATGTGTATGTTTCACTTTTTTTTTTTTTTACTGTTTATAGAATAAGTTCCTAGATTCTAGCGACCGCAAAAGTTTGTTAAACTAAACTCTGGTTGAACATTCAGTGATTTTTACATCACAGTGTCTTTCCTGCTGATCTAGTGACCTTTCCATTCCACTTCTGAAAGCTAGATTATGATTATTCCCCAATGACTAATATACCATGTTTTGTTATCTGCATATTGCCTTCTAAAAAGGCTGCACAATTTGCAGTCTTTTTTTTAAAGATTTTATTTATTTATTCACGAGAGAGAGACGGAGAGAGAGAGAGAGAAGCAGGCTCCCAAGGAGCAGGGAGCCCGATGCGGGACTCGATCCCAGGACCCTGGGATCATGACCTGAGCCGAAGGCAGACTCTTAACCATCTGAGCCACCCAGGCGCCCTCAATTTGCATTTAAAATTCAACATTGAGCGGCGCCTGGGTGGCTCAGTCATTAAGCATCTGCCCTCAGCTCAGGTCGGGGTCGAGCCTGGCATCAGGTTCCCTGCTCCGCGGGAAGCCTGCTTCTCCCTCTCCCACTCCCCCTGCTTGTGTTCCTGCTCTCACTATCTTTCTCTCTGTCAAATAAATACATAAAATCTTTTAAAAAAATAATAAAATTCAACATTGAAAGGAAAAACTGTTCTACTCTTAATTCTTCACTTTTGATACCAGGTCTGTGGAAGAATTTTCCACATCGAGCAATTCTCTGACATTCTCACCTGGACTTCTGATCGATTGGCTATAAGTCCAAGGTCCCTGTGATCTCCTCTTTGGGTTCCATCATTTGCTAGAATGGCTCACAAAACTCAGGCCAAGTTTACTTACTAGAATACTGATTTATTATATAAGGCTATTAACTCAGAAACAGCCAGAAGGAAGAGTTGCATAGCACAAGGTCTGGAGGAAGGGGTGTGGAGCCCCATGCCCCCTCTGGGTGTGCCACCCTCCCAGCACCTCCACATGTTGACCTACCAGGAAGCTCTCCAAACCTTGTGCTTTAGGGATTTTTATGGAACTTCATTATGTAGGCATAATTGATTAAATCATTGGCTATTGGTGATTAAGTCAACCTCCACCCCTGAAAGTTGGAGCTGAAAGTACTAACATTCTAATTACATCTTTGGTCCCTACAACCAGCCCCCATCCTGAGGCTATATAGGAGCTTTCTAAAAATCACTCCATTAACATAAACTCAGGTATGGTTGAAAAGGCTTATAATGAACAACAAATGACACCTTTATTGGTTTCATTATTTAGGAAATTCCAACCGTTTTAGGAGTTCTGTGCCAGGAAGGGGACAAAGACAAATATATACTTCTTATTATAAATTATAATATCATAAACACCATCAGAGATTATTTTGGAGAAGAATCTTCCTTAAATTTTGAAATAATTTTAGTGTTCATCTAGTCTGCATGTAAGGCTGTCCCTGTGTTTTTGCATCTCTGCTGGGATTTGTTTTACTTGATTGTTTAATGTAAATGTAATTAGGGTTCCTTGAATTTGTCCCACCACACATTGATACCTATTTTTCTCAAAGTCTTGATTGCCTATTAGCCTGGTGTATAAATACCTTCTGTGTGAAATATGCTGCCATTTGCAATGAGTTACAGATCACTTAGATGGCATACCTAGTGTTACTTACGTGAGAAGGCAATCATTTGCATTCTAGAACATTAGTGCCCAATTGTATTGAGACTAGCCCTCTTTCACCTTCTTTTTTATGAGTATTTAAAGTAATTAAATTCTGTGAAGTCATTATTCTAAGTTAATGAGTTACACATAGTATTCCTTATGGGCTTGCCAAGAAGCAAAAAGTAGCAGGATCCCATAACATCAGTCATTAGGGAAGGATGTCCACTCTGAGCCAGATACCTTACCTGTATAAAGCACAGTGCTCGCATCTACTCAATATTGTTAGCTTGTTCCTGTCATTAAAGACTGTGCCATTCTGCTGAGCTTGCCACAGAATTATTATCTCACACTCCTCTTATCAGACTGGAATTCTCCATTAAGAGAGAATTGCGGTAACAGAATAAGAACAAGGAAAGCAAACAAAAACAGCAGCACTTTCTGGGAAAGGACCATGATCAAACGTGTGGTGGAGGGAAAAAATAGAACATTAACGAAAATTACATGCTATCATTTCCTCCCTCAGCTCACCCCCAAATAATTTGTTGCACTGGTTGTCTGCCTTTCTACACTCCAGTCACAAAGATCTTTGGCTTCCAGATCCTGTATATACGCTTTAAAAAGAGTAGTAGGATAGTCTTTTTGATGATTGATTAGGTGTTGTTAAACACCAAGGGTTTCCTTTATAGTTTTGTTATCTCTCTAAATACTAAATTTCTAAATCCAGAAAAACAATACAGATTTTTCCTCTTCTCTCCCTCCCTCCCCATCCCACCCCCTTCTTTCCTCCATGTCCCCCTTTCTCTCATTATCTTTCTCCCTCCTTCCCTTCCCACTTCTCATTTAAAACATAAGACCTCCCATTTTAATCATGAGGTTAATCACGATTATCATGGATTTTGTAAAAGTTATTTGGTCTTATGTTAGTCATCATTCACCATACGATTTTCAAATATTAGGCCAGTTGGAGCTAAGATTACATGAAATTTTATTAGGTTTGCATATTACATTCACAAATCCTTAAGCAACCACCTATTGCCAAAACAGATTCAAAGGAAGATCCGTAAAGGAATCAATTCCTTTTGTTTATTACTACAGAACGGTGTTCTCAAACTTTTTATCATACACCTCAAGAAGCTTTTTCCTCCCAATGTCATCCCCATTACATTTTTTACCACAGATATATTGAATATCTTCTTATGTACTGAATATATAACTCTACTTTATACATAAAAGAGATACGAATTTTTTTTACCCTAAAAAACCAAGTTTTGCTTCCTTGGAGGTGATATCACTCCCACTGAGTGATGTATGGAGAATGAGAATGTATGCTCTAGCCACTGAGGATGTATGCTATAGCCACAAAATAGTTTTCTGGTTATCTACACTAGACCATAAAGACCTAGAATAAAACCAGGGAGAGAGAGGTCTGCTTGACTCCTTTATTAAAGGCTGCCCTGTAAATATTTCCTTCCAGATTAGTTTTTCTCAAATTCAAAATGTGATACATTTCCCAGGGTAATTAGAATCTTGGAGTCAACCCACACAATACAGACACATGCATACATATACACTGAGCACTCCACAAGCTCCAACACACACACAAACACATATACAAATAGATTTTTATAATCAGTAACAAAGGATGATGCCTCACACTCCAGAGTTAGAAAAACAAAAAAAAATCCTGAGTAATCACTTCTATTTTGGGAATGTGTTCCATCCATGAAACATACTAGGGCCAAACAAGAAAAAAAATTATAAAACTTTTAGAATAAGAACTCCACAACTAAAAAAATATAATAATAATTAGGACAGTGAATATATCTCTTAATTTCTTTTGTCCATGTTTCAACTGAAATTTTTACTGCTGAATTTTGATAGTTCTTCCACTCATTATCTTTTCATTGTTTTAACAGGATCATACACAGTGCAAAAGGTTTTAACTTTGAAAAGGCCAAATTATCAGTTTTCCTTTTAGGGCTATGCCTTTCACGTCAGTTGTAAAGAATCTTTTCCCAGTCCTGGAAATTCTATTTCTTTCTAAAAATTTTAGAAGTTAGCATTTTACATTTAAGTTCATGATCCATTTTGAAATAATTTTTATGTAACTTGTGAGACTTAGGTTGAGGTTCTTTTTTCTTTTCCTTTCTTTTTTTCTGTCTTTTTTTTTTTCTTTTTTGCCTATAGATGTTCAATTATTCAAGCACCAATTGTTGTTGACAAACTATCTTTCTTCCATTGAATTTCTGGTCAAAAAAGTACTTGGGCTTATTTGTGTTGGTCTTTTTATGGGTTATCTATTCCATTCCATTGATGAGTCTATCTCTCTTCCTATTGCAGTTTATTTATACTTACATATAAATTTTAGAATAATTTTATTTATATCTGTAAAAAATGTTTGCTTGGCAGGTTATGAGATTATGAGTTGCATTGAACATGGATAGTAACCGTGGAAGAATTGGTATCTTTACTATGTTAGGTCATCTGACACATGAATAAAATACATTTCTCCATTTATCTAGATTTTTAAACTCTTTCATCAACATTTTATAGTTTTCAATATAAAAACCCTATAAATATTTTGATGGACTCACATCTAAGTATTTCTTTTTTTTTTTTTTGAATGTTTGTAATTTTTCCCATTATGGGGGGTATTATTGGGATATAATTGACAGATAGAACTGTACAAGTTTCAGGTGTATGGCATAATGATGACATACATATAATGTGAAATAATTACAAGTTTAGTTAATGCCCATCATCTCATATAGATACCAAAAAATGTTTTTTTTCTTGTGATGAGTACTTTCAGGATTTACTCTCATTGCAACTTTCAAATATACCATACAGCAGTGTTAATTGTAGTCATGATGTTGTACATTACATCTCCAGTACTTATTTATAACTAGAAGTTTATAGCTTTTGACCACCTTCATTCACTTCCCCCAGTCCCCAGCCCCCAGCCTCCACCTCTGGTAGCCATAGTTTTCTATGAGTTTGTTCTTTTAAAAAATTCTACCTGGAAGTGGGATCATAAAATATTTGTCTTTCTCTGTCTGCTGATTTCACTTAGCATAATGCTCTCAAGGTCCATCCATGTTGTTGTAAATAGCAGGATTCCCTTCCTTTTTATGACTGAATAGTATTCCATGGGGTGTGTGTGTGTGTGTGTGTGTGTGTGTGTGTGTGTGTGTATCACATTTTATTTATCTATTCATCTGTTGATGGACACCTAGGTTGTTTTCTTGTCTTGACTACTGTAAGTAAAGCCAAAGTGAACATGGGAGTGCAGATATCTCTTCAACATAGTAATGTTATTTCCTTCATATATATGCCCAGAAGTGGAACTTATGGATCATATGATAAAAGCTTCTGCACAGCAAAAGAAACTATCAACAAAATGTAAAATCAACCTATGGAATGGGAGAAAATAATTGCAAATCATATATCTGATAAGAGATTAACACACTAGTATATAAAGAACTTATACAACTTGATAGCAATAGTATAAAAAAAACAACTAAAACAATCTAATTTAAAAATGGGCAAAGGACTTGAATAGACATTTTTTTTCCCAAGACGATATTCAAATGTCCAATAGGTATATGAAAAGATGCTCAACATCATTTATCATCAGGGATATGCAAATCAAAACCACAATGGGATATCACCTCATACCTGCTAAGATGTGTATTATCAAAAAGACAAGAGATAATAAATACTGGTGAAGATGTGGAGAAAAGGGAACCTTTGTGCACTATTAGTGGGAAACTGGTGCAACCACTATGGAAAAGAGAATGGAGGTTCCTCAAAAATTAAGAAATAAAGCTGCCATATGATCCACACTAACAGAGAAAATGAGACACCTTGTTACCATGATGTGAGGATTGAAGTCTAGGGTCCCCATGTGATCTTCACCGAAACCACAAGATTGGAGAGCTTCCTTAAATCCTGACTCCTTACTTGGCCTTCTCTACACTACCCTAGCAGAAATATCAGGGTGTTTTGTTGCAACCGCATGAGGATGGAAGTCTAGGTTCTCCACTCAGTCTTTGCTGGTGTGAGGCACAGTTTTTGCTGTGGTGTTTGACTGGAGTAGAATGATTATAATCTAAGTTTCCTATTTTACTAGTTGTCTTTTTCCTGGTCTTTCAGCTACAGATAACAGGCTTTGTTGGGGTTGGTGTGTGTGTGTGTGTGTGTGTGTGTGTGTGTGTGTGTGTGTTTTGCACTCATTGGCATTTCTAGTTTGCTAACTTCTTCAGTTCTAAGTCTGAGATATATGAAACAAGCAAAAAAAAAAAAAAAATCAGGGAATTCAACACCACTCCATTCCTTGGTTCCCAAAATTGCTTCATCTCTTCACCTTTCAGAATATTCTTGTTTGTTTAATACATATTTCCCAGGATTTTTAGTTACCCTTAGTGGAGGAACAAGGAAAAGTATACCCACTCCATCTATGTCCTGTATTTTTATTAGTTAAGTCTATCAAATCCATAGGGCAAAGCCAAGTGAGGTTATTCATTGTAGGCCTTGCCTCCTAAGTAAGAAGGAAGTATGAACACATATAAGGAAATGAACTGCCAAGAAGAAGAGGAGGAAATAAACAAAAAGGAAATGAATCCCAAAAAATCACTCTCCAGCATTTTGGCCAAATACACATACTCATCCTCTACCCAGACACACTTGTAAGAATGATGGATGAGGAAAGGAACCATTGAACTCCCCTTGAAAACAAAGAAGCAGAAGTATAGACTCTATTGGTCACTCAGTGGTGTGAATCTTCCCATCAAGGGAGAACACTGGCCAAGGATAAGAAAAGTTCTGTTAAATCTTTGTGCCCACTCTCAGTTGCTCTGAGAACCCAGGAAAAGGGGTACAAACCCTCAAATCCTTCAAGCATGAAGATCTTTCTTCTTTTACACCCAAATCTATCTATATGTCTCCAGATGGGTTATTAAGTGTATCTCAAAGCACATAGTCTACTCCGTAGAGAGATCCCCTGTCTAGATTATGACAGTCCTGACGTCCAGTCAAGTGCACCAGATGAGAGTGAAGATCTTGATCATAACTAATGTGCTGAAAGTATACAATGCCTCTAATTTCCCTGCACCCTATAAAGTTCTGATATGTCAGCTCCCCCATCAGCAAATCCACTCAGTTCCTGCAGTTGCATTAAATCTAAAACAAAATTAATTACTTTCCTTTCTCCCCAGAGGTAAATTTAGGAACACAGTATTGACAAAGCATGCCATCTCCTTCATCATTTTCTAATTAGACTTAGTCCCACTTAAAGAGATCTCACACGAATCACAGAGAGGATGTGAATTGCTCTCCAGGGATGCCTTCTTCAGCAACTAATGTATGCCTTTAAGAAGCACTCCAGTTTTCTATAATTCCAGAGTAATAACAGGAAACATTCCAAACATCCAGGTCTTAAACACCATTTCCCTTGACACGTTTATGCTCCCAACATCCAATCCCATGGGACCTGGAGGTACACTCATATTACCAGATTAGAGCAGATAGCGTTATTTGGGACAAAAATGGTATACAGAGAAAACATGAAGAAAAAAAAACCTTTAAAAAAAAAATTTTATCTTCACCAGTGGTAAATAAATCCATGCTGGTTTAGCCAGAAATTGATACTTGTGATCTTTATACTCAATTGGGAGAAGTCTTCTATCAAAAGACAATTTGACACTCTGCTTCCAAAATCCTAAGGGGGAAAAATCCACTACTTAAAATATCTTTTTTCCCGGGTGCCTGGGTGGCTCAGTTGGTTAAGCGACTGCCTTTGGCTCAGGTCATGATCCTGGAGTCCCAGGATCGAGTCCCGCATCGGGCTCCCTGCTCGGCGAGGAGTCTGCTTCTCCCTCTGACCCTATCCCCTCTCATGCGCTCTCTCTCTCTCTCAATCTCTCTCTCAAATAAATAAATAAAATCTTTAAAAAATAAAAATAAAAAATAAAATATCTTTTCTCTTTAAGAGAGCATATCAAGCACATTTGCTTTTTAAAAAAAAAAAGATTTTTTTATTTATTTATTTGAGAGAGAGAGAGAGAGAGAGAGAGAGCATGAGTGGAGGGAGGGGCAGAGGCAGAGGGAGAGAGAATCTCAAGCAGACTCCCGGCTGAACACAGAGCCTATTGCGGGGCTCGGTCCCAGGACCCTGAGATCATGACCTGAGCTGAAATCAAAAGTCAGATGCTTAACTACCTGAGCCACCGAGGCACCGCAAACACACCTGCTTTTAAAAAAATTGTAAAATTTAGAAATTAAAATGGCTTTATTGCCCATCCTCTCAACCTTTATGGACATTACCTCCTTCCTTTCAGTGTGTGTACCAAACATTTAAAACTTCCATTTCCTTTTAAAGTTTCAGTTGATCCCTGTGTTTCTTTATAACTGAATGATTAATAATGAGCCTTGACCAGAGAGACAATATCCAATCTCTATACATACGGGGTTCCCCATGCTAATCCCAGGCAGTTCTCCAAGAACGTGTCATGATAGTAAATGTTCCACTGTCTCTGTCTTCTGCCCTCATCTGGATGTTTTCGATCCCCGGAAATATCCTAAGGCTTTCTGAGCTCTGTGCTGCCATGTTTCTGCCTGGAAGGCTACTGTTTCTGCTTTCTTCTTTTGTATTCCTTCAGCCTGAGCATCCTGCTTCTGGGCAGATTGTTGCCCTGGTCTCTCAGTTATCCTGTTAGAAAATTTCTCTCAATAGATAACCAGCCAGGAACTGTTGGTACGACTGGAGGTGCCATCCTTGAGGGGCTATTAAGAAGTGCTGCAGCAGGTACCATGTGCTCTTTTCCCAAACTGCATCTTTTGACAACTTTTTAAATTCCTGAGGCCATAAACGTCCCCCTCTTTCTGTCTCTCATTTCTCTGAGGCCCATTTCCATTTCTCTTTAATGCCTCCTAATTCCTTTCAAGCTACTTCAAATTGATCCCATTCCTTTTCTACCATATGTAGGTATTCACTTTGCTCAATCTAATTGTTTCCTCTCTTTCCCTTTCTATTTCTCATAAATCTTGTTTGAATTTCAGCATCAGAATCCATTTTCAGGGGCACCTGGCTGCTCAGGTGGTTCAGCTCAGGTTATGATCTAGGGTCCTGGGATCGAGCCCTGCATTGGGATCTCTGCTCAACAGGGAATCTGCTTCTCCCTCTCACTCTCCCTCTGTGTTCTCTCTCTTTCTCAAATAAATAAATAAAATCTTAAAAAGAAAAGAAAGAATCCATTTTCATCCAACCCTACTTATCTTTGAGTTTCTGATGTTCAAAGCCAAAGGAAAAATTGTAATAACATGCCTATTTGTGAAGCCCTTTTAACTTCTTTCATTGTAATTGTTTCTCTGTTTCTTACCCACACTGTCCACAATTTCTAAAACCTGACATTTCCAAATGTTCAAAAGTTTCTTTCTTAGTCTTTGATTGCTGCACTTCCATGGAGATCTCTTTCCTAAGCAATCCAAGAAGAGAACACACCTCTTACCTACTTCCTTAACTCCCACTACAAGAAAGAAGTGGTCTTGTTCCTTTTTACCTTTCTGTTCACAAACTCACTTTAGTTAAAACAATGTTCTACATTTTCCAAATTCATGGCTATTATAAATATGCGGACCTTTGCCAATCTTACAGCCTTATATACAATGCAGGATAAAGAGAAAAAGAATTTATACCAAGAGCCAAAATACCCAACACATTGGCACTCTGCCAGACCTGATGGACACCCTTCCCAAGGTGCTAATCTGGAGAAGAGTCCTTCAGCTCTTCAGACTGCCTGTGAAAATCTGCTGCCCCACCAGCAGTTTGTGGTTTCCTACGAAGTGTCCCAAGTTACTGAAATGAACCTCTATCTTTTCCAATATTTGTTTCTAATATTCTTTCTATAAAATACATTTTATTAGATCAGAAGTTTAAGAAGGAAGTACCCGAGGCTTCTTACAATCTACACAGGACTTTACCTTCCTGAAAAAGTTATAGAATCTGTTTAGATTTTCTATTGCTTATTGAGGGGGTTCACCAAGACCGTGTAGTCTTTTATTGTCCTAAGATTTGATTCCACAACCCTAAGTTAGTCTTCTGTTTAGATAAGCTGGTATGCTATAGAATGTTGATTCATTTTATAGGCCACTAGTGGAACTACTGCCAAAAATAATAGCAGTTTTAACAGCACCCTGTCTCTTTTCTCTGAGGATGGTACCCTAATATCAGGCCCCTAGGTTAGATCTGTATGATAGAAATATAATGCTAATCTCATATACAATTTAAAATTTCCTTACAGTCACACTAAAGAAGCAAAAAGTAATAGGTGAAATTATATTTTGTATAACCCAATACATCCAATATATTTCATAGACAATTAAGAAGATACCTTAAACTCTTGTGTATTTTTTTTCTTCTTTTCTAAATCGTTACAATCTGGTGTGCATTTTACAGTTAAAGGACATATCAGTTTGGAGTAGCCACACTAAAAGTGCTTAGTAGCCACATGTGGCTAGTGGCTACTGTATTGGGCAACACAGTTCCGGCTGTTGTCACTGACATTAAGAAAAGGTAAATCTAGAAGCAACAAGTAAAAAGAAAATCCCTCGCAAAGCTCAGAGCACAGGTGGACTGAAGCACCCACTTAGTCTTCCCATGGAAAAGTGGTGCCCGAGCAGATGGGGTCCCTCCATCCATCCATGCCATAGCACCTTTGCAGGCGCACAATGAAAAGGAAATCATAAGTAAATGTCCATTACTTACCTTTGAACTGGCTCTATCCCAGCAAAATGAAGGTGAATAGGGGAGATGAAAGAATGCTTTGACTCCCCCTGCAGGCAAAAATTAGTGTAGCAGAAAGCATGGATATAGACTCAGACCCAGGTTTGAGTTTATTAGCAGTTTGCTAACTGTGGACCCAGAGTGATTTCCTTAGGTTCCCTTAGCCTTAGACACCTCAAGTATAAAATGGATATAATATATAACTGTCAGGGTGTGAGGAAAATAGCTCAGTGCTAGCAAAGAGTAAGTACTTAATAAATGGGACGTGGACATGAGCCAATATCCTTTATTTTTATTTTAACGTAAGAAACAAGAATATAGTGTTGTGTTTATTGGACTCATAAGGCTTTGAATTGTAGACAGTTTCCTTGGGTGTTATTTAGTTCCTCACTCTCATTACATACACAAAGAAACTGTATAAATATGGGCCACATATCCATTGAATTCTTAACTATTCCTTCTGTAAAGAATTTAATTCTACAGGAATCCTCTTTTAACTGGATTCATCAGAGAATGAATAATTTTGGATTAGAGTATTTCTCATAAAGTTGGTGATATATGTTCAAAATAGGTTTGAAGAGCTTTTATTTTGTGAAAGTATTACTGCAATGTGTTTTATATGATCATGTCTTATTAAACGTACAAGTCTGTTTTATACACTATAGAGCAAATCGGAGAGCCAAGAGGCAGTTAGACAACTAAAAGAGAGTGGAAGTGTCCTTTCTGATAAATAAGGGAAAAAGAGTGATGTATTAAAGATGAACAATATGGCTTCTGCGTCCCTACAATGTCAGAGAAGATTCCTACAACTCCCCGTGTCATCAGATTTTTTTTTTTATAGGAGCAAAGCCTTATATAGTATTTGCAGCCAAGCCCACCAGAAGAAAAGAAAAATGAAATCACAACCATGACCAAATTAGTAAGGGAAAATCAACGTTTTGGAGGAGGGAAGATGGGACTGATTCAGGTAGACCTAAAAGAAAATTTCTAGATGCCTCCAAAAATCCATGTATGCCAGATTGTTTGTTTTCAACTCAGTATTGCTCCTGTCCCTCACTTTCATTTTCTTCTAAATCACAGGGTAGAAGTCTAATACTACATATCCTAGAAGCCTGTTAACCTTGTGGTTCCAGGTTTGGGTAATCCTTGTGAGGACAGGCATTCCTAAGAGAAGGAGAAGTTATTATTCTTCAGAAGCAGGTAGGGTAGGGAATATAATCTGAGATCATTGGTGGCCATATGTCCTTTGGTCAGTACAGTAGGAAATATTCATTTCCATGCTTTAAAATGGTACCTTATTTAGCCTTCTGGATAAAGAAATGGAGCAGACTTTGATATTATCTATTTATGTTCTAGCCCCAACATCAGAAATGACCCCTAATCTAAGAAATTACAGGCCTTTTTAAAGGACTTGAAACATAATTTGTCCAGTGAAGGTACAATACTGGGCAGGATGCCAATAGTCTGATAAGTCAATAAAAGCCATGCTCCCAAAAGGATTTTCCAATACTACAGAACACATATCCTGTACTTACCTGTCTAAAGAAGTTCAAAAAATGTCCTCTCCCTAAAGGATGGATTCTGAGGTAGCATTTTTACAGCTGTCTTGGGAACTATTCATCTCTAATATATCCAAATGTGGGATCCAACCAGGTGGGGCTGTATTTTCCCTGTAGCTCCACTGTGATGGGATGTATAAGGAGAGACCAGAACTTGGAACTACACATACATTCTATGTCAGAGAAGGCCCAAGAAACTCGGTTAAAGGTACGCAGAGAAACTTCAAGTTGGGCGGCCATTTGACCTACAGCAGTAATTTGACCTAAACAGCAGTCGGAGACAAACAGCCTAATCTGAAAGGGTAGATATGCCCCAAATGGCCACAGTGACAGGAAATCCAGAAGTAGACTAAATTCCAAAAACAACAATGACCTAAAGGCAGTAGCCAGCAGGACTGCAGTCAAAAAGCTAGAGTTTACAGTAAAGCATCTATGCTTTGGAAGATGGATAATTAGAGCAAAACCAACCCTAGGGAGACTGGAATATAAAGAGTTTGCTGATTCATAGGAGATTGGTTATAGGGAGTAAGATGAGGACTTCTATTTCATAATGTTATACTAACCGTGGTCTTACCAACAGGATCAAAGTCCAAGTTTTCACAGCTAGTCTACAAAGTCAAGGCCAGAGTGACTTAGCCCAAGGTATCTCCAAAATGAGAGTCTGAGTCCAGGATATGCAAGAAGGCAATTTAATTGAGAACAGTTCAAAGGAAAAGGAGCATAGGACATGTGAAATTATGAAAAGGAGAAAAGCCAATATAAGGTACATTTTTAGAAGTACAAGGCAATTGGGGCATAACCCCTTCTGGGACTTTTTGAAGAACATACAGTGAGTCTCTCAGAATTATTTCTCCAAGGATGGACCAGGAAAAGTATTTTCTACCTTGGATCCATTTCTTATTTTAGAATTGCTTCCCCTACCATGCCAATCAGCTTCAAGATCTCCACATTCTAGGTTTGCATGTTTGCTTAACAGTAACTCTCTGGCCAATTTCTGTACACTGGAAAAGTCAGGGGAAAAAGAGAGACCAGAAGACGTCAATAGGAGGTCATCAGAGAGTGGAAACCCATGTGGTTGTGTCCACTCAGCTGTGGCTAAAAGCAGAGCCAGGTTGATAGAATTCAAGCCCAGAATAAGAGTCCTATATCTGCATGATTATAAAATAGGACTTAAATTTAAATACAAAATTCCACAGTGTTAACTTAAGGCTCCTTAAATCCCTGATGACAAATATTAGTTCCAGATATAGGGCAGGGATTAGCTTAGAGATAATGGTTATGTGGTAGTAGACCACAGAGGTGAGAGGAAGCAGGGAGTCCTTGTTAAGATCCGCTTGCTTATATTTAGGGCCTATTGAAATATCTGCAAATCCACAACTGCCCTCATTTTATGGACTTCCTTGTTCCATTTCCCTAGCTGATCTCAGCATTGCTCTAGAAGGCATCAGAGAATGAATGACATTGAGAACCACTGGCCTGGTGTACAAACTACTCCAAAAGATAGCTTTTGTTTTAGAGCTGAATGAAATATTCACATTCATGTGATCAGGTGCACTCGTGTGATAGGCCAGGAGAGGCAAACACAGAGAGGTAAATGGATTCACTCAAGGTCTCTCAGTAATTTGGCACCAGGTTGGTATTTAGGGAAACATGCTGGCAATTTCTTCAGGATTGAGGAATCTAATTTTTTTAATTTTTTAATTTATTTTTTTTACCCCAGACCCCTCACTGACTCAAAAAAAAAAAAAAAAAAAGTATTTGTTGGAAAATCACTTAGTATTTTGCATTTGTGTAGTGGAAACAGTGTTCTGGCACCAACATACCTGAATTTAAATCTCTAATCTAACATTCCTTAGTTCTATAACATCCCAAGATTTAGTGTTTAAACTCTTTTGATTCTTTTTTAACTTAGCTATATATAGGTATAATTAGACTATCATTTCCAACCCCTTTTCCAGATTGTTGCGAAGTCAGATCCTATAATGCATATAGAATAGAAGTGTTTTGTAAACTATGTTATGGAAATGATGAAGTCAAGGGGCATTTTTGTGTTCTACCCCATGTGATGATGTGGGTAGCAACTCACGGTTATTACGTGTAAGCTTAAGGTGCAAGTCTTATGGTGATGGCTCAATATAAGTTTCATTTAATAATATTTATTTAATGTAAGATATGATTTGAGAAGCAGAGCACAATGCAAGAGAGAGCCAGCAAGACAGTTGTCTGGGCAGCCTTTCTATAAGACATGTTGAAATGTGTCCAAGGAACCAAAATATCATTGGAAATGTGATCAGGAGGAAAAAACAAAACCTAAAACAGACACCTTTGTGGTTGAACATTGTACATGTTTAGAAGGAATACTTGATGAGAGCGTGGGTGGGGAATGCCCCAGAAATATAACTTATTATTTTGCGTACTTCATTTTAACTCTTCTTTTTGGAGTATCATTAAAGCCTTTCAGAGACTTAAATTATTCGCTCCCATTTTCAAGACTAATCCGTTGCTAAAATTATCAACACATGGCCATGGGGCTGCTCCCACGCTGATCCTTTGTTCTTTAGCATTGCCCACCTCCCACCCCCTCAAATCTTGCACTCATTCTTATTTCTGACATCATCAGGAGAGTCCAAGTCCAGTCTTATGCTCTCCAGTGGAAGGACATGAAGTCAGCTACTCTCCATGGAGAGACTATTTCAGAGGCCAGCAGCCAGGGCCCAGGAGAGCTACCAGAGCTCCCAGTGAGCACATGACATGCTGCTACAGGTGGGCTATTGCTGGGCTGCTTGGTGAAAGAACTAGAAAAGATGTTTCTTTTCAGGAGTATAATTTTACTTTCTATATTCTATAATTTTTATCTTTCTTTTTAGATCATCAAGTTACTCTCTCCTACTTTTCTTACAAAAGGAGGTTCAGGCAACCCATAAGAAGTTCTACTACGTTGACAAATAAGACCAGAAGTAAATATTAATTTTTGCCAATCAAGCACATAAATCAGTCATTGGTGATGGTTTATTCAGTGATCTTCACAACTAAAAATTGAATTCTTCTTCTGGCATATGACTAAGATTTCTTTTAAATTATAATGAAAATTATTCCACTGTACTAACATAATTACGTGAGAGACAATAGTATAAGGGAGTAGGAACGGATGCAATTTTTTGCTTAAAAAGGTCATTTGCAGACATACACAGCTTAAACCCAGTGAAGATAAGAAATGAGATATAAATGAGTGAGCTAATTGCCAACATTCTAATTAAAAACCAACTTTGTTTGCAATTTTAATATATTCTTTGACTTCAAATATGAAATAAGACCCAAAAAGAGAAAACAGCTGAAAGAAAGAGCACCCACATATATTTCAGAAAATTTCTTGTTTTGAACAATTAAGAACAAATGCAAAAGAGACTTCAGAGTTGATGAGAATTGTTTAAATGCTATTTAATTTGGAGGCCACTCCTCACAGATATTTTCATTAATTTCTCTTTGCTCATCTTTTATTACTAAGAAGATTTGCATGAAAATAGAATCTTTGCTGCTTGAGGCTTTTGTTTTATTCTAATGACCTGATAAAAATAAAAGCTATAATAGTTACAACATTATCTGATTCACCACATAAAACAGTGCTGTTTAAAAATAGGACAAGAGGAGACAAAATTATCTTTTTTACTTGAAGCAAGACACCTTATTTTACCTTGCCTGGAAACCTAATCTGATAAATTCCTTTTGTGTTTAATACACTCTTTTAGTTCTTTTTTTTTTAATTTAATTTTATTATGTTACGTTAGTCACCATACAATACATCATTCGTTTTTGATGTGGTGATCCACGATTCATTGTTTTGGTGTAACACCCAGTGCTCCATGCAGTACGTGCCCTCCTTAATACCCATCACCAGGCTAACCCATCCCCCCACCCTCCCAAAACCCTCAGTTTGTTTCTCAGAGTCCGTAGTCTCTCATGGTTCATCTCTCCCTCCGATTTCCCCCCCCTTCATTTTTCCCTTCCTTCTCCTAGTGTCCTCCAGGCTGTTCCTTATGTTCCACAAGTAAGTGAAACCATATGATAATTGGCTTTCTCTGCTTGACTTATTTCACTTAGCATAATTTCCTCCAGTCCCATCCATGTTGATGCAAAAGTTGGGTATTCATCCTTTCTGATGGCTGAGTAATATTCCATTGTAGATATGGACCACATCTTCTTTATCCATTCATCTGTTGAAGGGCATCTTGGCTCTTTCCACAGTTTGGCTATTGCAGACATTGCTGCTATGAACATCGGGGTGCATATGGCCCTTCTTTTCACTACATCTGTGTCTTTGGGGTAAATACCCAGGAGTGTAATTGCTGGGTCATAGGGAAGCTCTATTTTTAATTTTTTGAGGCACCTCCACACTGTTTTCCAAAGTGGCTGTACCAACTTGCATTCCCACCAACAGTGTAAGAGGGTTCCCCTTTCTCCACAACCTCTCCAACATTTGCTGTTTCTTGCCCTGTCCATTTTTGCCATTCTAACTGGTATAAGGTGGTATCTCAATGTGGTTTTGATTTGAATTTCCCTGATGGTTAATGATGATGAGCATTTTTTCATGTGTTTGTTAGCCATTTGTATCTCATCTTCAGAGAAGGGTCTGTTCACGTCTTCTGCCCATTTTTTGACTTGATTATTTGTTTTTTGGGTGTTGAGTTTGAGAAGTTCTTTATAGATCTTGGATACCAGCCCTTTATCAGTAGTGTCATTTGCAAATATTTTCTCCCATTCTGTGGGTTGCCTCTTTGTTTTGTTGATTGTTTCCTTTGCTGTGCAGAAGCTTTTTATCTTGATGAAGTCCCAAAAGTTCATTTTTGCTTTTGTTTCACTAGCTTTTGGAGATGTATCTTGAAAGAAGTTGCTGTGGCCGATGTCAAAGAGGTTATTGCCTATGTTCTCCTCTAGGATTTTGATGGATTCCTGTCTCACATTGAGGTTTTTCATCCATTTTGAGTTTATCTTTGTGTATGGTGTTAGAGAATGGTCGACTCTTAGTTCTGGATAACATTGCATCTGTTTTCCAAGCAGTGGGATACCTACAGCTGATTATTTCAATTAAATTATTGACATTCAGATTTTGCAGTGAGAAGGAAAGATAAAACCAACAGAAATGATGATAAATAAAAGTACGATTCATTTTAGCTTAGAATAAATCAATATAGAAATAAGACTACTCATATTTGCCTTGTATTCCATTATCATTTGACAAAGCACAGCTCTGAAGTTTGGGTGCATTTTTTTAATATCTTGATGTATTGTTAATTTTATTATTTTATTTTTTTCTGAATTTGGTTTGTACATATGCTGAATGGTGCAGGAATGTTTCCAGGCTTTGTATGGCCAGAACTTTTTCAATTTGTGTGTGTGGGAGGTGGGGGGTGGGGTTGGGGGCAAATCTTTTAAGGAAAAAAACAAACATGCTATATATAAGTATATGGACACAATATTATGTGCTTACGTGGCTACTTATGTGGAATAGGGAAAAAAGAAACGTGACAAATTTGTAAAAAGGTGACAAACTCAACCATTTTCACCAAATCCAGGAAAAATTAAGATTATTTCATCTTTATAATAATTTTGCCTACATTTTTGGCTGTTTAGTCTATGATCACTTGCCTGTTCATACGATGATGGTTTTACATTGTTTTTCCTTTGTTTGTTTTGAGAGAGATAAGGAGAGAGAGCCAGCAAGCACAGGGGGAGGGGAAGAGAGGAGCAGAGCTAGAGAGAATCTTAAGAGGCTCCATGCCCAGCGCAGAGCCTGATGAGGGGCTCAATCTCATGACCCTGAGATCATGACCTGAGCCGAAATCAAATGACTGAGCCACCCAGGTCCACTTTACATTTTTAATGAAGACAACAGAAAGATAAATTAGTCTTTCCTCTAACATGATTGATCAAAACCCAATAGCATAAAAATGTTTATTTCAACCTCACTCTCATTATGTTAACATAATGTAAATTTTTAGAATTGCTGTCAAATTTAGAAAAACTTCTATCAGGGTTCTTTTATGTGTGAGCTCTAAGAGGTTTCAGAGGTTTCTTGGGCAGTGAGTCAACCTAAACACTCTTTGAAGTGATTACACTCATTACCAATTTGTCACTGCTGTCCTCACATCATACATTGGGGAACAAATGGTCCTGAAGCTGGTAGGAATATTCCTGCAAGCCATTCTTGCACCAAGACAGTGAGCGATAACATAATTGTTAGCGATAGCGATAACATAATATGCACATAATGTATGTGCAAACCATAAAAATGTGTCCCAATAAACCCATTGTAAACTTCCCCATTAGACACGTATCTCAGGCGAACTTTCTATTAAGAAGATCCCAAAATTGCATACAGCCATTCCATACTATATGATAGGAGAGGGGGTGTTATGAAGAAAAAGGGAGAAAAGGGACAGCGGTCTTAGTTGAATTACAGTTAAAATACCTTATTTTGAAATGACCAAGTGAACAGATTTTAGGCTTGCCAGCAAGGACTCTGGAAGGAGCCCATGCAAGTGAGGAACTTGAGGCTTAAGCTTCATTAACTTGAGGGTAAATCTTTTTTTCTTTTTTCTTTATTTTGGCCTCTGAGAAGTTAAAGGGGTAGAGAGATTGTGAAGACAAAGTGATATTCTGGCTCAAACTTGAGTCTGATAAATTGCTTTAAATCAGTCTAATCCATAAACAGACAAACACTCAAAAAATATGAAGAACCAAAATTGTCAGACTATCTAGTGTTATAAGACCTCTGATAACTGGAGCATTGGGCAGTAGTCCTTGCTTCAATTTCCAGTATGTTGGAAACTAAGCAGAAAAACATTCCCATTCCTATCCCTCTACTGTGTGTGTGTATGTGTGCGTGCATTCTCTTGAATGAACCCATGCTGATTCTAACAAGAGAGTGTCCTGGGGGAATAAATAGGATAGGTTCCCAGATGGAGGAAAAAATCCTGAAATATATAACGTCAAAATAATGTCCACTAGAGTCTTTTTACTGGGTAAAGAACAGTAGCCAGCTGAAGGGCTACCTCATGATGAGCACCTGGATTGGAAAGTGGAGATGCAGAATCACAAGTACTCACGGGACTCATATAAATCAATATGCTCATCTTTTAGGCTAATTTTTTTTATCATTTCCCCCCTTATAAAACACAGTAATTGAAAATGTAACCATTATCTTCCTCCATTCTTAAAATACAGATTGTCTAAGATGTTCACTATTTATATAGTTCTTTTTGAGTTTGGTTTCCTACTGAATACAGGATGTCTGTTGACTTGCTCCTGATTTTCAGCTGGGGTTGGTGATTTGTGTCCTCTACAAAGTCCCCAGTGGACAAGTACCAAATCACATTCAACTCTGAGACTGTGGTTCACCTGTCAGCTCAAAGTATGGGGTTCACCTGTCAGCTCAAAGTACAGGGTTTACCTGGTATCTTACCAGGTTACAACTTTTACTCTGTCTGGGGTGGAGCTGGTAGGCTCTGGGAATAGATTGCCTGGATTCAGATCCCTTCTTCACCCCTTACTTGTTATGTAACTTTGGACAACCTTTCTCTGACTTGGTTACATCATCTGTGAAATAAAGATCTTGAGGCAACCGTCTGAAGGTTGGTGTAAGGTTTTTTTGAGTTGATCCACATGAAGACCTTGGAATTATGTTCAGCACAAGGTATTAACTCATTCTTAATCATGTTTATTCTAAAGTCTTGGTTGCAGCTTGTGCTACCTCAATTTACTATTTACTTCATTATGTTTTATTGTGATTTAATTACAGTTCAAGGGTCCATCACAGGTTCTATCTCCCTGGAGAAATTCAAGTGAACTGTGGGATTTAGATCTCTTTGGGGGACCCTTAATTAACTTATTTTTGCAAAATATCGTTGGTCTTTTCTGCTGCTTTGCCACTGCTGATCATTTCCTCCTTCTTCTGGTATAGTTCTTTTACTTTATTATCTATTTGGCTTCATCAAATTTCCCTTTACCCTCTCTCTGTACTTACACCCACAAGAAATATGTGTACATAAAATTTATCAACATAATGTACACTGAAGAGGAGTTATTTGAAATCCTTAAATTTGATAGTAAAATACAATTCCAAACTTCTTAGATAATAGTTAATAGATCTAAAAGAAAATTAGCAAAGCATGTTGGCAGTATTGCTAGTTACTGACATCAATAGTGTGAACATCCTGCTGTGATTTGTAAAGGCTTCCAATCACCAGATTGGAGACGTGTGTCTAGACTGTA